>NW_007782351.1:0-2950 GCF_000696425.1 Galeopterus variegatus
CTGTCATGGTCCCAGAGGAGCTTATTTCTTACCTGGACCCCTTTCCCTGCCTCCTGCCATTATATCCACTCTGACCCAAACAGAGGTCATTGCCCACCTGAATCAAAGCCCAGACACACTAAACTCCTTGATGTTTACCACTTAAGCCATTAAAAGCTATTTACATATTTTCCTGTGTTTCCACAATACTATGTAGACATTTATATTCTGGCACTCATCATGTGGAAATATTTTCTTCTTCATGTTGCTTTCTCTCATTAAACAATGAGTCCCTTAACGTCAAAACTCAGTATTTCTTCAACTCTATAACTCAGCCTATCTGTGCTCTATTACACAGCACATGGTTGTCACTCATTACTACAATAATCAGCTAATAATCCTTAACCACTTAAGCCTCTACTAAATGCTTTAAGTATATCTTTTCTTTACTACTTGCTACATCATTTTTAGATATTATTATTTCCTTTTTAGATAAAAGAAATTTAGGTAGAGAAAATTAAGGAATTTCCCCTAGGTTACACTGCTGGTAAGTGTACAAGGTGATTGAGAAATTTGTCTAGCTTCAGAACTTTTAACAATAACATCAAATTTTCCACTAATAACCCCAAGACCTTTAACAGCTCCCATTTCTAACACAGAGTTGCTATTCGGTGAGTGTTTGTAGCTGCAGTCGAGCACAGATCAGGATTCAAAAGTGGTAGCTATGGTCAGAGTTATACCCCCAAAATGAGGTACTTATATTACAGAGATATTTAGCTCAGTCTTCGTAGCTATTTGAGTGGTGGCGACAAAAAAAAGAAATGTTTTTCTCTCCTGCTCCCCAATTTTTACCAGCTTTCCTACCCTCTCATCTCATCAACTAGTGAGGCCAAGAATTAAAATCGGGGTGATGAGTTTCCAAGCCTCTCAGCAGTAAACCCGGGGGGCAGAGTGAAAACAATTACTAAGTGTAAGTCCACACTATATGCCCTAGAAATGCATTTTCATACTTCATTAGCAACTAAGTGGGCATTTCATATTCTCCAATTTCCCTGTGCTAATTGTCTGCCTCAGAGTAAATGCAGCCAATTAGAAAGTACTACAAATACAGTATCTTTTGCATCATAGGGAAAAGTGGCTCCATCACTAGGAAGAGATTTCAGAAACTGCAAATATTACAGCATCTCAAAGCCTAAGTTTTGTTTTTTACAGCCTGGCAAAAACATGCATTCTGAGGTCAGCAGGTTCAAGAAATCAGACAAGGTGGCACTTATGGAAATTAAGCATCATAAAATATTTGTTAAAATGATAAATGAAGAAGCTACAAATCTTTTGAATACTGCCTTCGATTCACCACTTACAGTTAGCCTAATAAAGTCTTTAATTTTCATAGTATTAACAAATTTCATATCAGACAGAAAGACATGCTGCTTTGTACTGTTAGAAAAGGAAGAAAGAAAAAGAGAGATAAATTGAAAGGGAGAGAGGGAGATGGGAAGGAGGGTCGGAGTGGAGGAGGGCAGGTTGGAGGGGAAGAAAGGAAGGAGGGAGGCAGGGCAGTACATACATGAAGACAGACAATGAAGAAGACCCTGTTTGTTACCAAGCAACAGCTGGCAATTTATCCACTGAAGATCGTTTATTATGTTTTAATAGCATTGCCAGCTGAAATCCAGAAAAACTAAATAAGCATTTAAATACATGGATACAGGTCTTTGAAATGCATTATTTCCTCAGTCCTAAGAAATGGCAGCCCCAACTCTCCTACACTTATTCAGAAAGCTATAATCAGTTTTTTGGTAGGTGATGTATCAGTATGTCACCATATCTTCTCACAATGTATTCCTTTCTAACCCTTCCCCCTTATCCAAACAAATTTTATCTTCTATTCTCTTAAATGTCTACTTAGAGAAGAGCTAGTTTTGAGCTTGTATTAGGTTCTAGTCACTAATGAAGAAATTCAAATCATTGAGACACCGTGGACACTGCCTTGCAGAAATATTCAACCTAGTTGTAGAACTAGATGTGTACATAATTAAACAACTAAAGGACAATCCCAAAGCAATCATCAAGTGCAAAATAAGATGCTTCTTATCACCTAATTACATATTTATGCTAACTTTGTGGCTCTGTTCTACCATTGTTATTCTACTCAGAGTTTACAGAAATCCTTAACAAACATTGCTAAAAATAGCATCCCTCAGAGACACATATGACTTACCTTGATAATGATGGTTTCATTGCTTCTCTTATTTTATTTGTGCAGCAGATGATCATTAAAATTAAGCTCTTGATTACAATTACCCAAGGTAATTTATCTCAGGCTGCATTCTCACTTAACAAATGAAGAGATTCATAAATACTGATGTGGCTGAAATTTTTACCATGCTTAGTGATTTCTTGGGATAGAAGGTGTTATGTTAGCATAAAATCCCATTAATTGGAATCCAAGTCTTGGGTATCAACAGACATTCACAAAGTCATTGGAAAATGCATTTAAAGTGTCACAAGTCTGCATATTTGAAATAAGGTTTAATTACCAAAGTATAAGCCTGAGCCTTAGATATTTTCTTAATGGGGGTAGGACCTTTTCTCATTTAGCATTATTCATCTAAAATGTTCATTAGCAGAAATAACACAGAATGTAATAAAATTCTCCCAGGTAAGGAAAGTGGTAAAGATACTCAAACTGTAGTTCCAAGAGTAAATATGATCAGGATATACTAAATATTCCCTGGGCTCTTCTTTTACTTTCGTCAAATAGATGAAGCCCTGCTTTATTTTATCCAGTTCTCATTATGCTGTAGGGTATTAACCCTTACTGTTTCAAAGAGGGAGGACTCTGAGCTGTTTACACAGTACTAGGGCTAGGTTGCATACTCCCAACACTGGAAGATCACACTCAGCTGAAAAAGAGCTAGAGCTGGGTCAACTGAGGACCCCAGAGAACTCATTACCTGGCTTAACACAT
>NW_007782352.1:0-498 GCF_000696425.1 Galeopterus variegatus
GGCCAGCCCCAGATTAGCATCTTGAGGTACATGCAAGTGTAACAATATAAGCATTCTTCTCTATCACTAAGTATTGTCACTACCTTCTTTTATAGCAGCATCATTTGTGTTGGCTGAAAAAGCTTCCATTATATGTCTGTACCATGATTTATTATTTAATATATCATTTATTGCTGGATATTAAATTATTTTCAGGAAGAACATTTTAAACATTAGAATCCAGTGTTGGAACGCACAGCCTTACAAAAGCAATGAGCTCTCCTTTTCAGAGGCTGGAGTATAACTTTTTAGGGGACATCTCAGAAGGAATTCCTACCATGAACAGGCTCCTTCCCACTTTCTCTGGGTCCCATTGCTCTTGGCAATGACTCTCTTCCCAGGACGCACCCTCTTCCCTGTACTTCAGTGTCATCTTAACCTTATGATCCTGGATGGCTCCTTCCCCCTCCTTAGAGCCAGCTTCAGAAAACACTGAGTTTGCTTTTCTGTCTCCACCAT
>NW_007782352.1:1307-2950 GCF_000696425.1 Galeopterus variegatus
CCTTCCCCCTCCTTAGAGCCAGCTTCAGAAAACACTGAGTTTGCTTTTCTGTCTCCACCATAGGGTTTTGGAGCCTAGGAGGAGAGTCCCTTTCCTGGCCAATGTGACCATGTACACACTGCTTGGGCCCAAGAACTGTTTCTGTTTAACAGTCAGGCAGCTCAGAGTCACATCCTGTATGGCTTAAGTCTAAGCCTGTAGTGTTCTTAAAAATGGCATACTATTCAGGATGCACGCAGGAAAGAGCTGACAGAGAAATTTAAGTACATTTAAAGTAAGAAAAAAAATTTTGAGGATGCCCCTTATGTACAATAACATTAGTATATGTAAATAGTGAAAATATTGTTTTGTCATTAGTTATAAAGTTTAGCAACACTTATCTCGTGAGATCCTTAGTTTTAACTTTGATCACGTTACGGTAGGGACTCTGCTCTTCCTATTTTTGTTGCATTCTTCATGGTAGCTGCAAAATCATATTTGTATTGTTGATTTGTGCTAGAATAGTACATTTAATATTTAGGGTCCCAAATCAAAAAGGGCATCCGAACTTTTTCCAAAGGCCGGCATGCAGCTTTCATTTTCTATTTGAAAGGCCACTGTTTAATCTATGCAAGTAAAACTAAGCCTGTGATTTCACTTCAGACAAAGGAATTTGTTGGACATATTTCAGCAACGATTATCAAAGGGAATAAGCCACATTGTCCTAGGCATGATGTGTTTATAGAGGACTATAAACACAATTCTAAATGCTTCTAATAAAACACTGAACTCAGAGCTTCAGACTGAACCAGCTGACTGCCCCCAGCCCCTGCCATGTTCTGATGTGCTCATGGGTCCTTGCTCAGCCTCTCCCAAGCTGGCTGTAATTTAGCATTTACGTTTAAGATTAGATGATCTTCTAGGTATCCTTCCAGTTCTAATAGTCAATCAGAAAAATGTACAGCCTTTGGACAAAGCCATATCAGGGGATTTCTATCAGAGTCCTACCTGAAGGTTGAACACTTGTGGACAAGATACATCTCAGAAAAGTGATAAAGAAAAACTGACACTTGCTATGCTTTTCAGAAGTAAATTTTAGAATAACCAGGCTTATTAAAATACAAGCCTGTAGAAAGAAGTTCAGACAAAAGGTCTAGGTGCTTTCAGACTAAAAAAAAATGAACTTACGTGCCAATTAGAGTCTAGAGAAGCTACAGAATAAAGCTTGTAAAGTTCATTATCTCAAGCTTGGTGGGTAAAAAATCAACCTCTTACACAAATACAGTTTATAATTTTAAGTAAACAAACATCCTTTTAACAAACACAGTTTACACTTACAAATCTATGAGCTCAAAGATACAAGTCAACAGATTTGGAACCATTAAAACAAATATTTCTATATAGCCAGAAAGTTCTTTGCCTTTCTGAGCAAACAGTCCGAGCAACTCAACTTCATGATGACAAGCTACAGAATAAGTGTAAACTTTATGGTAACTTGTATGTAAATATTCATAATCTTTTTTCTTAAATCTGTCTAAGATGTACTGGCTTGCTGAGTATTTGTCTAGTCAAATACTTGGGTTTGATAAACTGCTGGGGCTTGCTTCAATGATCATTTGTAGCCAACGTTGACTTAAAGAACATAAGGCTTAGAATTTTGTCTC
>NW_007782353.1:0-369 GCF_000696425.1 Galeopterus variegatus
CTGATGACTGTCACTTGTATTATACCTCTGCTTTTCACCCACCAAGTTTTCAAAGATGTTTGCATTTTTGGCTATTTTTTAAAGTAATTAATGCTAGTTGTATTTTGTTAAATTAATATTATTAATGGGCCTTGATGAACACCATTTTTTCTTATTCTTGTTAATTTGCCTTCAATTTTTTCATAAAAATATTGCTCTTAACAAAAGAGAAATGGTAATGATGGTTCCTTAAAACATCAGGAACGTATCCTAGAGAACAAGAGAGTATGTGGCAAGCACTATCACAGTAAAAAACTCTGTGACTGCAGAGTTTTTTGTCTACAGAATGTTCTGTATGAAAGACTGAAACAGGCTATGACATCATTCACT
>NW_007782353.1:2519-2950 GCF_000696425.1 Galeopterus variegatus
GTTTTCTCATCTATATAAAAGAATAATGGTAATGCCTTCTTCATAGGTGAGGAAGAAAAAGTAATTCTTGTAAAGATAGTCCTTGATATGTCATATTTATTAATAAACATTATCTAATGAATTTGCTTCATTTTTATAAAATAGATGCCTGACACAAATAATGTTCTCAACAAATGTTAACTGTCATTATATCAGAGGCCTTCTCTTGCTATTAAAATATAAATGGTTACAATGATCATGTGTTTTCATGAAAAAGGGACATAAAAATAGAAAACCTACAAGGGAAATGAGCTAAAAAAATAATAATGGTCTTGAACATAGAGGAATAAGATACACTGCAGGTCTCTGCAAAGCCTTGGAAACAGGTATCTATTGTCTTGATCAAAAAGACAGGTGTATCTAACCTATTCTTTTGTAGAATAATGTAAGAT
>NW_007782354.1:0-1001 GCF_000696425.1 Galeopterus variegatus
CCTATGACCTAAATTAAAAGAGCTTGGAAGCAATCCTCCTACCCTCCACAGCTTATATTTTCTAGCTTCTGCAAATGTCCAACATCTGGTCCTGAGCCTTCCCTCCAATCCAGAGCAAAGCTAGGCCCTAACTGACCCCACCGAATACAACTCAGTTGTCCAACACCCAACTCTCTCCTGCAGAACAAAATCAATTGCAACCAGATGCAAATTTCCATATGCGCCACATGAGTCCCCAGGCAGGAGAACAAAGGGACAGTGTTGGAAAGATGTCACCCGGTGGGGAGACAGGCAGCAGTCTACATCCTGGGGGCTCACTGGCTATAAACTGCTCTGAATACACGTGTATGTCCTCCAGGGAAAGGGAAGCTTTACAGGCAAGCACAGCCCCAGTGGTGTTTGGAAACCCCAGGAGCAATGAGGAGGGGGCTGGAAGGAGAGGAGGACAGAAGGACTCGGCGCATCTAGAAACTAGATACTTCCAATTTGGAAGTCTGGGGAGTTGGGTGGGGGCTCGGGAGGCCTTCTATAAAGACTTGGGCTGGGTGGGGAAGCTCGCTTGGCAGAGGCAGTAGAAATAAGACAGTTCATTTTTATTTTTGATGAAGTGAAACTTCAGCTTAAAAAAAATTACGTTGCAACCAGAGCCTCTCTTACAGATAAACACAGAAAAGTGCTGTTTTCTGTAGCCATCCACTCAGGAACTGTGCCTTGAAAACTACAATAAGTGGTGGTTTGAAGGTCGTGAGCAGGTTCTGTCCAGCTGTCTGACAGGGAGAAAACTGCGAGCAGAAGGGGAAGCGTTTAAAATAACAAGGGGGCTCTTTAAATACAGCTATAAAACTGGGTGGCAAACCTAGTCCAAGGGTTAAAAACAAGCTTTTCCTCCAAAGTTTCTATGGTAACTAGATAAAATCTACAGCAAGAACGTAGTTAATGAAATATTTCTTCTAGACCAACATGTAGCAGTAAGTAATGAAGGCTGACTTTGTGCGAGCTCC
>NW_007782354.1:2323-2950 GCF_000696425.1 Galeopterus variegatus
TGGGCATGGCATTTGGTGAGACTCCATTTACTACAGACTCTGATTTCTCTTTCTCATAGCATGGAATCTCGAAAACTGGGGCAGAAACGCTGGTGTTGATCTAAATCACTTATAATGGAGAGAAACCTTCTCCCTCCCTCTTTCCCCACCCCCAGCAACAGTTTGGATTCATTTGACACACACTTGTAGTGTTAATTTGGACATTCAGAATAAATGCTCATGACTAACTAATTTTATCTATACACAAAGAATAAACACAATCTGGGGAGGTTAGTTGGGAGCTATTTGTGTTGTACATGACTAAGAAGCAGTGGGAATGCTTGGACTTGGAGGCCTTGAAAAGATATTTTAACTTGGCCGGTTACTAGCAGTGAGACTTTGGGCAAATTATTGACCCGTTCTGTGACTCAATTTCCCATAAATGCTTATTGACTCTGATTAGATTTCTTTGGCTACAAATTACTTTAGTGTTCCAGAGAAGTTCCACTATATTTCTCACCATGAAGGTTGACCTCCATGTCCTTTCTATTAGGGTGGCTTCTCAGAGGACCATTAAAAATATGAGATTATCATCAAGATAATTTGGAGTGCACTAACCGAATAAAATTCCTTTTCAGAAAAAAAAAA
>NW_007782355.1:0-498 GCF_000696425.1 Galeopterus variegatus
AAACCATTTTCCATAGGGGTTGCACCATTATGCATTCCCACCAACAATGTAAGAGAGTTCTGGGAAGGACTTTAGAGGGGACTGGGCCAACGCCTAGTGACAGATGAGGAAAATGCAGGAGGAAGAAGAGGCTTGTCCAGGGTCACCACAGGAGGCAGAGCCAGCACCAAGGCTCATTGTCAACCTTCAGGATCTGCTCAGATGCCACCTCCTCAAAGGATCACTCCAACTCCTGGTCTAGGTTAGCCTGTCAGCTCCCATTAAATGCTCTGTTGGTACTTACCCTGTCTAAAATTTATCACAGCTGTATTTAATAACAAGCTATTGGAATGCATGCTTAATGCCATTTCTATAACACTGCTCATTCCATGATAAACTTCATCTGTCTCGTTCATGGCTATAATCCAAGAACTTAGTTCAGAGCCTGTTCTCTGAGCGATTGATCTCTTGGTGTCTAAACAGGTGTGCATTCTGATTCCATGCCCGAGGCCCCCCACT
>NW_007782355.1:2395-2949 GCF_000696425.1 Galeopterus variegatus
GAATGACTAAAGTAATGCTCTCTACCGAAATTCCTTCATCTAGGTAGCAATTATGATGGCACACTTGGTCAGGGTTTTTTTGAGAAATCATCCCCTCATGGTAGAGCTCTCTTCTGTGCTACTCTTGGGTGCTGGATTCTAGGTACATTGATTATCTTCCTGTGCATCCTTTAATACCTCTTATTCCTTATCTGTATATTTTTTAAGCCTTGTTTCAGCTCCCAGAGGAACCTCACACAAAACAGTTATAGCTGCCAGAGACTATTATTATTTCACAGCAGTGACTCCTGTACCTTGTATTTGTGGTTGCTATGAGTGATGGGTTGGTTATTCATGATATGTGAAGACAAAGACACTCTTACACATACATCATCTTCCTGATGCTTTTCAGTTGTAAATAAACAAGAGGATGACTATGTCACCTGGGAAGAATAAGTGATGTGCTGAATAAGGCACAGGCAAACCATGTTTTCTTAGGCACTCTGTTCAGGCGGTTATTTGCTACTTACATGCAGAGTCTGAAGCCTGGTAGCACAGTATTCTGTCCTCAATAA
>NW_007782356.1:0-408 GCF_000696425.1 Galeopterus variegatus
TTGTTTGTTTGTTTGTCAAAAAGCAAATCAATGGGAAGCACTAAAACATCTGAAACAGGCTCGGGTCAGACCCTTCCTCCCCAAACATCCGCCCCTCCATGTATTGAGAGATTGTTTTTCCAAAGCAAGCAATATCCAATCCTACAACAGATGTCAACGACATGATATAATCGTGTTTACATCCCCCGTTTGGCGAGGGGGAAATACCAGTAATGTCATATTGGATGAGTTAACATCTTGAATTTGTAACCAATAGTGGTATCCCACCTATTCTTCAGAATGAAAAGGGATTTCAGAGAGACCCCAGAAATCTGTGAATTATTCATAACTAAACTTACTTACATATGTGTATTCTTTTCAGTAATGATGAAACCAAAAATAAATTAACTGCACCAGTATCTAATTTTT
>NW_007782356.1:2461-2949 GCF_000696425.1 Galeopterus variegatus
TGGTGCGGAGGTGTATTGGAGCAAAATTACTCCTTAATATAACAATGCCAATGCAATAATGGGCACTTTGGGAGTTAAATAAGTGGCCTAAAAGAGTTAATGTCCCTCCCAAAGTGCTTAATTTTAATGTTTGGGAAGTTTATAATCTTGTATACTCCACTGCTTTACAGAAATATCTCATCATTACAAGGCTCCATCTATATGAAAATATTTGCTTTTATGGATGAAGATGTTCTCTTGACAAAAATATTAGATGTAGCAAGTTTGGAATTTCCTAAATCCAATCACATAAAACTTCTGCAGTTCTCACGTTAGCGCAATAGTTGAAGTGACATATGTAGGTATCTGCTACCATTCTGGCCAAAGGGCCATTTGAGTGGGTGGTTGACAAGGAGAAGTTGTGTTTCTCTTTCCACCAAGCTGCCCTCTGCCATTTGCCAGCTTCTCTCTGTACAATGTCATTTTTGTTCCACCATCAGCAAAATGCA
>NW_007782357.1:0-1087 GCF_000696425.1 Galeopterus variegatus
ACTAACATCAGAAATGAAGAAGAGGACATTACTACCACCAAACTTACAGAGATACATATAATTATTATTTTTATTTATTTTATTTTATTTTTTTGTCCTTTTTGAGACCGGCCATACCGCGATCAGCCAGTGATCGCTGTGAGCACACCAGTCATCCCTATATAGGATCTGAACCTGCGGCGGGAGCGCTGCTGCACTCCCAGCGCCGCACCCTCCCGAGTGCGCCACAGGCTCGGCCCAAAATACATATAATTAATTATAAGAGAATAATAAGAACAATAGTGTGTCAATACATTAGATATTATATGAAATAGAGAAATTCCTAGGAGGACAAAAACTACTGAAACTGACTCAAGAAGAAATAGAAAATCTAAATAGACTTGTAAAATGCATAGAGATTGAGTTAGAGATAGAATCCAGGCCTAGACAAGCTCACTTGTAAATTCTACCAAACATTTAAAGAAGAATTTATACTAATTTACTAACTCTTCTAAACAACAGAAAATTAGATATTTCCCAACTCATTTGATAAGACCAATATTACCCTGATAACAAATCAAAGACATAACAAGAAAACTACATACCTTTTATGAATATAGAAAATTCCAATTCTCTTATAAAAGCAGATACAAAAGTCCTCAACAAAATATTAGCAAACAGAATTCACAAAAACATAAAAAAGGATTATATGCCTTATCTATATGAGACTTATCCCAGGAATGAAAGAGTAGTTTAACATTTAAAAATCCATTGTTTTGAGGAATTAATCATATTCAGTAATGGATAAGGAATCTAGAGTTCTAAGATGGATGGAATATAAGTTCTATGTCAAGAAATTTCATCTATTTTACCTACTGCTGTATCCATGGCTCCTAGAACAGGGCCTGCCACATAATTGATGCTAAAATCATTGTTGAATGAATAAATAAATGACAAAGACTATGCTAAATACTGTATGCTTTTAATCAACTAAAGGATCTTGCCAGGTAGATATTATTATATTTATATTACTCTAAGAAACCAAGGCACTAGCTAACTAATTAGCCACTGTCTATTCCTGTGATATAGTAAGAAATAATCTGTGGTC
>NW_007782357.1:2087-2949 GCF_000696425.1 Galeopterus variegatus
CTACTGAAACTGACTCAAGAAGAAATAGAAAATCTAAATAGACTTGTAAAATGCATAGAGATTGAGTTAGAGATAGAATCCAGGCCTAGACAAGCTCACTTGTAAATTCTACCAAACATTTAAAGAAGAATTTATACTAATTTACTAACTCTTCTAAACAACAGAAAATTAGATATTTCCCAACTCATTTGATAAGACTAATATTACCCTGATAACAAATCAAAGACATAACAAGAAAACTACATACCTTTTATGAATATAGAAAATTCCAATTCTCTTATAAAAGCAGATACAAAAGTCCTCAACAAAATATTAGCAAACAGAATTCACAAAAACATAAAAAAGGATTATATGCCTTATCTATATGAGACTTATCCCAGGAATGAAAGAGTAGTTTAACATTTAAAAATCCATTGTTTTGAGGAATTAATCATATTCAGTAATGGATAAGGAATCTAGAGTTCTAAGATGGATGGAATATAAGTTCTATGTCAAGAAATTTCATCTATTTTACCTACTGCTGTATCCATGGCTCCTAGAACAGGGCCTGCCACATAATTGATGCTAAAATCATTGTTGAATGAATAAATAAATGACAAAGACTATGCTAAATACTGTATGCTTTTAATCAACTAAAGGATCTTGCCAGGTAGATATTATTATATTTATATTACTTTAAGAAACCAAGGCACTAGCTAACTAATTAGCCACTGTCTATTCCTGTGATATAGTAAGAAATAATCTGTGGTCTCTAGTCTACAGAACCAAAAATGTACCAGCAGTGCAATTAACCAGTAGGGATACCCCTCTTTGGGTACTCGGCAGTAATTTAACTAGTAAGTTCTATTGGATTGTATAACCA
>NW_007782358.1:0-842 GCF_000696425.1 Galeopterus variegatus
AGGAAATGACGATCTATAATGTTTTTTCATTAGTCAGAATGACCCTTTCAAGTGTATATTATCAGCATGCCTTTCAAAATACAAACAAAAAAATAATCTTTGTGTTGATGAGTTCAGGAGCAGGGGTGTGGTAATTGCAAGGTTTTAGTTAGGTAAGGCCTCCCATTCATTTCCTCCCCGTACGGAGATTTTCAGTAAACAACAATGAGTTATTTAAAATTCTATCCGTGGTCTTATTTTCCACACGTGTAAACAGCAAGAAGTATTGTTACTTTCAAAAAAATACTAAATAGAAAGAAAACAAAAGGCTGACGACCTGGAGATCTCTAAAAGAAAGCAAAGAAAAATGAAGTTTGAGAATAAATAAGACCTGGACACGTAAGAGCTGGATACTGAGAGTGGTCCCAAGCCTGAGTGCTGCATATGACAAAGGAGAGGTGACAGCCGCTCCAGCACTGCAGGGAGAACCATTTATATTACTTAAAGACAGAACACTCGAAAAGATGCTAAACATTCAACGGAATAAAATGAAGACGAGAACCAGGATTATTTTCTAATAACTTACTAGAAAATAGAAACGTGTGAAACTATACTGCAACCATTACGATTGTTTTAGGTTAGCCCTCTGAAATGGTTTCTGACAAAAGTCAGTGTGGAATCTAGGGTGGCTATGGACTGAATGTTTGTGTCCCTCCAAAATTCATATATCGAAGCCTTAATCTCCAATGTGACGGCACTTAGAGGTGGGGCTTGGGAAGGTGATTAGGTCATAAGAGTGGCCCTCATCAGTGGGATTTGTGCCCTCAGAGAAGACATGAGAGAGATGCTCTCTCTCTCTCTCT
>NW_007782358.1:2084-2949 GCF_000696425.1 Galeopterus variegatus
AAGGAGAACGTTTCTGTTCAGTTGCTCAGTCACAGCACCTGCTCACTCCACTCTCGACACCCGGTTCCTCCCAGCCTTGTCTTACTTCTCCCTGTAAAGCCCTCTGCCTTCACACAAAGACACCCCGGATCCTGTAGTCAGACATTCTCCCTACTGCAAAAGTCTTTTCTATAAAACCAGTCCTTCCTTAAGTCCAGATTTGTTTTTTGTTTTTTACTTGATGCACACTTTTAAGATATCTATAAATTAGCATGCATTTTCTTCTGCCGGTCCTCTGCCTGCCCTCGTACATGCATTTCCACCTTACTAGCCGACCCAATCTCCACCACTCTTCAAATGCACGCAGGGCTTCAGCCCAGCTTCACAGGACCCCGCCTATCTAGAAGCAATGCAAAATCTACACTGGAAGAAATCAGATTTTTGAAAAGCCTGTTAAGCCAAGCTTCCGCCAACTAAATCTAAATGGCTCTTGCTTCTAGCAAAGCTGACTTTGTTCATGATCAAGGAAACACTCTGCCCACAAGGATTGATCTCTCGATCTTTCTCTCTCCTCTCTCTCTCTCTCTCTCTCTCTCTCTCTCTCGCATGAGAATGCATTTCCATGTCATGCACATGCAGGTTGCACGGAGCTACTACAGGTTTCATCACCAACCCGGGGGCCAGGCCAGCGTGTAATTGATAGTTAAAGCCAACTAAAATCCTGTATATTTTCTTTTATTGGTTATGAATATTCATGAAATACAAAGCTGATTGTCACCCCTCGTGCCCAAGATGTGAAGGCCATACTGGCAGCATGCACCTTACCGCAAATTGTATTTGTACACCTCATGTCCCCCGCCCAATTATCCCCAACCTCCCTAACCCT
>NW_007782359.1:0-2949 GCF_000696425.1 Galeopterus variegatus
TGGAAACATTTTTAATTACACAACTGGAGGGAGGGGTGCTGTTGGCATCTAGTGGGTAGAAGCCAGGGATGCCAATAAACGTCCTACAATGCACAGGACAGTCCCCCAAGAGAAAAAAATTATCTGGCCCCAAATGTCAATAACATTGAGGCTGAGAACACTACCTGAAACGTATGACAAAGCACATCTTCTAGATGTTTAGTTTACTTGATCTGAATTGGGATTTGACATCTTCAATGGCTCTTGCTTGCCCAGGGTAGCCGCCAACACCACCCAGGAGGAATGTAGAGCTGGAGGAGACGTCTAACTTGGAGAGGAGCCGGAAGGCACAGGACACCCTCCACAAGTGAACGTGAAGGGAAGCCCGAGGTCCGGCACATTTCTGGGAGCCTGTGTGGAGCCAGGCTGCCCTTTGAAATTCTGAGCACTCAGTCAGTCCAGCTCACAGGTAGGCTCCGATGAAAGGCCGATGAGAGATGTGGAAAGAGACCACTTTTGTTTCTAAGCTTACAGAGAAGGGTGGAGGATTTTTTAATGGAGCCAAACCACACACACCTCTACTGGGGCATGAAAAACGTGCACATCAAGACAAAATAACGCACGTGATGCAGCTTTTCATGAGTCCTACACCCACGGCTCAGCAAGTGAAATGTGAAGGCTTGTTTGTTTAGTGGAAATTCTCAAATAATGGCTCTGCCTGTTGCAGCAGGTAAAACTTGAAGTTGAACTGTGCAAGATTTTTTTTCAACACAGGATTTCTCTGTTGGACAATATTTGAACAGATGGTGTGTGGGGCAGCACCTACGATGATGGCAAGATGCCCCAGCAGTTCCCAGCCCGAGACCCGGATCCCAGTGCTGCTCCGTGCGGGCTGGTGTGTGTATAGAACTTGGAGAGCTCAGAGATCCTGCCTTCTGCATTACTTATACTCCACTGGTCTCTTCTACTTCTTTTCTTCTGCATTTTCTCCTGCAAATTGTATCAGTTAGGATTGCTTTCAGCTGCAAGTAATGGCAAACCCAACTAAGAGTGGCTTAAGCAATAAAGACAATCAATTATGTCACATAACAAGAAGTCAGAAGTAGAAAGTTCCAGAGTTGTCATTGCATGTTTCAGTGATGGCATTGAGGGCTCTTTTTCTGCTTAGGTATTTTCAGCAAGTTACATTTTCATCCTTAAAGTCATTACCTTGTTTTCAGAGGATGCCTCTGCAGCTGTGGACAAAAAAACATCCCAAACAGGAAAGTGTGGGCCACACCAAGGGTGACCAACTAACGCCCTTTACCCGAGACTAAGAGGGGCTCCTGGAAAGTCCCAGGCTAACTGAGACAAGGTGGTCACCCTGTGGCCATCTTTTGTTAGGAAGGACATTTTCCCCAGAAGCTCCAGCACATTTCCTATGTCTTTTAGACCCAAATTAGATCGATGGCTGTGCCCTTTACCCGAGACTAAGAGGGGCTCCTGGAAAGTCCCAGGCTAACTGAGACAAGGTGGTCACCCTGTGGCCATCTTTTGTTAGGAAGGACGTTTTCCCCAGAAGCTCCAGCACATTTCCTATGTCTTTTAGACCCAAATTAGATCGATGGCTGGCGAAGAGACCTGGGATCTCCTGCTGTGATTCATCTTCTGGGGCCGAGGGAAGACCCTCCCCTGGGCTTGCCCAACACTTGAACAGAATTGGAGTCCCATCAGCCTAGAAGAAAGTGAGAAACAAAAGCATCTGCCAGAGCACTCATGAAAAAAGTTAACCAAATATTACCAACTGAGCAAAATCTTCTGCGTTATGTCTTGAATATGTTATTCATTCATTTTCTCCTTCATTGAACAAAAATGAATGCAAGCTCCAGCCTGGGTGCTAGGGATATAGCACCGACTCTTATAGCTCCGTGCCCTCTTAAAGCTCTCAATCCAGTGAGGAAGTAACTGTGCTGAACACGTGCTTTCAAGTGTGATGAGTATTTCCAAGACGTCACAGTTCTAGGGCCCATGTAACGGGGGAACTAACTAGTCAGGTGTGTCCAGGAAGTCTTCCTGGAGGAAAGGACCATGAAGCAAAGCCCTCAAGGGTGGGTAGGATTAGCAGGAGATGAGGAGGAGGAGAAGGATTCAAGGCAAAGCTGAGCCTCCACTGCAAGGGAAAGGCCATTTTCAGCTCTGTGGTGGAAGGGCTCAGTGGGTGGGCTTATATTGGAGGTGCCTGGGGGTCAGCCTTGCTCAGCTCCCCTGGAACTCCAGGGAAGAGAGCTGCCTCCACTTTGATTTAAAGGATCATGGGCCCTATCATTAAGGCACTGGGAAACTGTCGTGGCATTTTAAGCTGGGATGTGAGGGAATCAGAGGTGCATTTTAAAAGTCGTTCTGACCTCAGTGGGGTGACAATAGTATCTCACTTTCCTATACCATTTCATGCTCTTTATAAAGCCACCTCAAATCCTTTTCAGAACAAGATGGCTATAAAAAACAAATTTGTAAAGGGCTTTCATATGTGATCTTATTTGAACTGTAAAACCACCTTATAAGGTCTTAAATCCTTGCACAATTGATTACTATTTTGTGACTTTGGCAAATTAATCAACTTCTCTATTCTTCAGGTTTTTTAATCAATAAAATGGGGATCATCATACCTATGTCATAGGATTATTGTAAGAATTAACTAACTTAATACAAATAAAGTTCACAGAGATTGCCCAGCACAGAGGAAGTATCCAACAAATATTAGCTATTACTACTTGTGGGCAGTTTTAAAACAGGGCTGCAAAGTTTTTTCACTCCTCCCTTTTCAGGCCGGGGGAGGGAGGGAAGAGTAAGTCTACATTCCCTCCCCTCGAGTCTGGGTGGGTCTCTGACTGCCTTGACCACTAGGATACAGGAAGAGTGTGACGTCTGAGGCCGGGTCATAAAGGGCCATGCCCCTTCCTCCTTGTTCATGGGAACATTTGCTCTTGGAGC
>NW_007782360.1:0-2949 GCF_000696425.1 Galeopterus variegatus
CTTGCAAAACCACACTGTTCAGGTTTTTATTCTGTTTTACCTTAAAAATGAAATGTCCTAGGTTAGATCCTCTTTTTCGCTTTGAGCTGGGGTTAAAGAAAAAGTCTGCACATTGAATACCATCATTTAATGACTATAGGTGGCTGTCGTGCTGAGCCTAAGGTAATCAGGCACAAAACAAAAATTCTGATTTAATCATGGAATTTCCCACATTGTTTGAGATTTTAATCGTATCACAAAGTGTTCCTTAATTTGCTTTCAGGAGCAAATCTTAAGCAGGTCTGAAGCCTGGATGGGCTTAGAGAAAAGCCTGGAATATTGACCCCTTCTCTAAGTAAATGCATGGAAACTTCTCTAACCTGATTGTAACCTCTGGTGTCACAGATGGAATCATGTACAGCTGTGCATCCCTAGACTGTTCTCTATTTCTCATGTCTGAGAAACTGTACCTCTGTGTAATCTTCTCTTTATGTCACTAAGCCAATGTATTTCCATATCTTTTGCTGTCAGCTTAGCTCTTTTAACTGTGTTTGTTGACTTCATTTTATCAAGGACATCTCCATTTCATTGTTATAACAATGCACTACCACTGATTTAAGGCATTAAAGCCTATTATTAGAAGTAGATCTGCTTTTCAGAAGGGCAAAGACTTAGCCTATGAAATGCAGGAAAAGTTTCAAACTTGTACTCTTAGTTCAACATGAGAAATATTATTGTTTTTCTATTAAGGTCCTGTTCTTCTATCCTTTCTTCAGTGTATTTTTGAATCACTATGTATTAGTTTGAGCACTGGGAAAATCCCAGTGTCATCTTGAGTAGCGGGTGACTTCCATAGTCTCAGACCTCTCTAGTCTCTAGAAGAAGTCTTCTGTGACACTCTCAGCTCTGCCACAGTGAACTGCTAAGCTGGTTCGTGCCAGCCCATTATGTGCATCTCTTCCCAACTTTGCATTCATCAAAGGCAAGTTGGTAGCATAAGTCAACCACGGTGGGAGTGTCCACACCATCGGAATTGACCAACCATGGCTGGAATGTCTATACCATTGGAATTGACCATTACTACAAATCAGCTCTTTTATTGCCCATCTTTCTCTAAGCAAGTTGTTAAACATTTACCAACATACCACTGTCTCAATTTATCTATATGTTCATGTACATTCTGATCTATGTGATAACATACATAGTAAAAGAGATCAAAACGTCTTTCAAAGCAACTTCTCCAGTTTTGAAAGAAGTAGCACATACTCTTCAATTGCTTCCCAGTCTTCTGCACATCACGTTCAGCTGTTTGCAGTTAGGGATTCACAGAATAAAGACTCAGGAAGTTCAGCTGCTTCAGTGTCTCACGACATTCTAGCTCAAACTCTTTTTACTCCACTATATGAGTATTTTCTAAAGGGTCCTCCTAAGAACATTTTGAATCATGTGTTCACTTCTGTAGTTTAGTACTAAGAAAAAATATTATTATTATTGTAAAATATTTCAGACATAATAGAAGACACAAGGGGTATTATAATGACTTCTCATGTATTCGCAGCCCAGCTTAAAGGAAATTATCTGAAACTTTCTGTCTCTTATCCCCCTTTCATTTCTGCAGAGGTAACTATTATCCTCTGTATGATTCTATCACTTCTATATGAGGGAATTTCAAAATGTTCTTGGAAAAATAGAATTAAAACATAATATGAATCTTTCCATGAACTTTTTGAAGTACCCTCATATAGTTCTTGATATGTTTTGTACAAATGTGCTATTTTTTTTATTGTCTTAAATATTTGAATAAATGGTATAATATCATTCTTTTAAGCTTGCTTCTTCCCCCATATTATATTTGTTGGAATTATCTAGATACAAGTAGCCCATGTTTAGTTATTTTTATTGCTGAATAGTGTTCAATTTAGGATATATTACAACTTATCCATTCTTCTGTTGATAGGACATTTACTGTTTTGACTTTTTGCTTTTACAGAAAACGCTGCTATGAACATTTTTGTAGATGTCTCCTTATCCATATATCTGAGAATTTCTTTAAAACATATAACTAGAGGCAGAATTACTGTATAGTGGAGAATGAATCTCTACAACTTTCTTCGATATTGCCAAATGGCTCTCCAATGTGATTATAATAATTTACATTCCATCCCGTAGGATATGAGTTCTGGTTGCTCTATAATCTGCCTAACATATGGTCCTGTTAGACTTAAATTTTGGCTGGTATGATAGATGTGAAATTAACAAAGTGGTTTTAAGTAAAAACATATTAGATCAGTATATTACTAAACACGAAGTAGCGTGTGCACATAAAAACTGGAAAAACCCAAATGTACCTCAACAAGGGAACGAATAAACAAATAGTGGTATATGCATACACTAGAATGCATATAAAAAAGAATAAAGTACTGATGCATGAGAAATGGGCATGAATTGTAAAATGGTGATAGAAACTATTACACTGATCAGCTCCATTAGTTTTGGGGAACTGTAGGGCAAGGGTACAAAGGAATGTTCTGGGTTAATGCAAATATTCTATATAGTTTGAACACTGGACGTGGATTATACAGGTATCTATATTTGTCAAAACTCATTAAACTGTACATTTAAAGATTTGTACATTTTATAGACTATAAATTATACATCATTTTTTTTTTAAAGTATCGGAAGGGAATGAAATTACAGGGATCAAAGAAAAAACATTAAATATGAATAGCCACAGTCTTTCTGCCACTTCCACATTAAAAGAAAAACTCCTTTTATGCTTTAGCAGCTCCCAGGATTGTCTTTTTATTTATTATTATTTTTAAAATATATGTATATCAGCAAAATGGAAACAATTGCAAAGATTTAGGGAGAAAGAATTTGGGATAGCTGGGTGGAAGAGAAGGAAGATTGGTAGCAACTATCTTGTCGTGTTGTATAAGATGTTGAAAGATAGTCTCAAATAAAGAGATT
>NW_007782361.1:0-2949 GCF_000696425.1 Galeopterus variegatus
CACTTGGGAGAGCGTGGCTCTGACAACACCAAGTCAAGGGTTAAGATCCCCTTACCGGTCACTTTTTAAAAAAAAAAATTTCGGGCCTTCCCGGTGGCGCACTGGAGAGTGAGCCACTTGGGAGTGCGGTGGCGCTCCCGCCGAGGGTTCGGATCCCATGTGGAGACCGGTTCCCGCTCACTGGTTGAGCGTGGTGTGGGGCACAACCCCGAGGGTTGCGATCCCGTTGCCGGTCCCCGGTACGGGCGTGACACCGAGGGTTGCGATCCCGTTACCGGTCAGTAAAAAAGACAAAAAGGAAAAAAAAAATTTCACTCTTCATTGGGGAATATTACTATTGTAAATACACAGCAACCACACTCAACTACAATCTTAAAAATCTCCTCTTTCCCCAAATATTAACCAGTGTATTCAAAGTATTTCTTTTCCTAATGATAGAGTTTGGATGTGTTGTCCCCTCCAAAACTCATGTGGAAATTTGATCCCCAATGTGGCAGTGTTGGAAACTGATTGAGTCAGGGGGGCGGATCCCTCATGAATGGATTAATGCTCTCACTGGGGGAGGGGGGATTAATGAGTGAGTTCTCACTCTGTTAGTTCCCATGAGAGCTGGTTGTTTAAAGACCCTGGCACCTCCTCTCTCTCTCTCTCTCTCTCTCTCTCACTTCCTCTCACCATGTGATCTGCTTGTACCGGCCGGCTGCCTGCCACTTTCTGCCATGAGTAGAAGCAGCCTGAGGCCCATGCCAGATGCAGCTGTCCCAGAATCGTAAGCCAAATAAACCTCTTTTCCTTATAAATTACCCAGTCTCGGGTATTTCTGTCATAGCAACACAAATGGACTAAAACACCTAATAAAAGGAAATCAAGTTAATCTTAAAATTTTGGAAGAAAAAACCCAAAGATATAAAGAAGGAAACAGAATTTCCTGATATTCTGACCATTATTGATCTCTCAATGGATTTCATTTCACATCCTTCTCTAGTGTACACCTACGTTGTGTGACATTGTGCTGTATATACAGTTTTCACTCAGCATAATTGTCACAAGCATGCCATTTCCCCTTTGTTAAAAGTACTTTGCAAACATCAGTTTTAATTGTGTAAATATTTCATCATAAGGATCTTCTATAATTTATTTAATCTTTAATCATTTTTGTAGTGTTGGACATTTAATTTTTTAAAAGTCAAACAATGCCATGATTAATGTACGTTTATATTAACCTGTTTTCTTTTCCTGATTATTTTCTTGGGCCAGATTCCCAAGAGTAGAATTATTGAAGAAAGTAGAGAGTGTTTTTAACATATTTTTACTCATACGCACACACGCACACACACACACTCCAACAAAATGCTTTTCCTGAAGGTGCTTCCAGTGGTGTATGAGAGAGTCTATTGTATCGCATCATCCCCAGCACTGAGTATTATTATTTTAAAAAACCTTTGTTAAATTAACTCTTTGAATGGAATCTCATTGTCCTGATTATATTTGATTAACTCCAAGTATATTTCTTCACCGATTTTTTACTAATAATGAGTTAAAGCCCCAAAGTGGATATGGCAGCTGGATTTTAAGGCTTGTCCTTTTTGAATGTGCTGGAAGACAACCTCTGCTGAGCCATGGAGCTGTCTAGCAGCTTCATGGTTAGGTCAGCCAGGTGGGAATGCTGGTAGTCTCAAGGGAAAAGAGGTCACTTTCCACTTTGCAGCAATAGAGCTTTCAGACAGGGCTGGCACTGGAGGATCTGAGTGAGAATTGCTGATCTGGGTTTTCGGGCCAAATGATTTAGGGCATTGGGGATGATTCGAGATAGTTGTGCTCTGGATGGTACCTGGCCACTGACTCTGGGACAAACCCTGTCCGAAGGCAGAGCTCGGGTCCATCATGTGGGTTCAGAGAACTTCTGAGGCCACACAGAGGATTAAAAAAAAAAATAGAAACAGGTTGTAGCCTCAATGAGTCTTTTCAAGGGTTACACTAAGTAGCAGAGCAGGGGCTGAGAATGAGGGGTGACCATCTGTAGCTGTTGTCTGCCCCCACGTGACTTTTATGACTTCATTTGGCTATGACCTCAGGGAAACATCTCAGTGACACCAGGGTGGTTTTTACTTGCCATTCAGCTGACTCACCAGACATGATTTTTCTTCCCAGGACTATATCCATCAGGAACAGTCTTGGCATTTATCAATTAGCCAGAAAGCAGAGCCAGAGCCTGGAAGTCATCTCATTAATTTTGCAAGTTTGATTTATTCCCTTTCTAAACTATGGATTAAATTGCATGCAAGGAAGGAAAAATCAAACAATTAGAGCAGCCCCCTCTCTGGGACGAGTTTGTGATTTAGAAAATGGTGAGTGTGACACTGGGAGGTCACGGAGCTGATAGAAAGAAAGATGGTGGCATTTAGAGTTGGGAGGCTCAAGTTCAAATCCAGCGGGGTGACCTTGGGCAAGTCATGAAGCCCCCTACCATCAGTGTCCTCACCTGTGCATGATGATCAAAATGAAGCAACATGGTGAAAGCCACCTTTTGCACAGCGAGGCAGCATCCAGACACTAGCAATTGTGGGATGATGGCCGCTGTGATTGATGCCCAGCAGTGGGGCTGCTGCGGTCCAGCTCCCTTCCAAGTTGGTTTCAGCACAACCAGTCTTGTTTGTAGGGTTGTACAAGGTATATAAAATATGTATATTTTGTACATGTACATATAATATATTGATATTTAACATAAATTGATATATCGATATATGTATGAGGGTACTTCAAAAAGTTCATGGAAAGATTCATATTGTCTTTTTTTTCCTTCCTGACCAGTAAGGAGATCGCAACCCTTGGCACGGTGTCATCTGCACCACGCTCAGCCAGTAAGCGCACCAGCCATTCCTATATAGGATCCGAACCCGCAGCCTCGGCGCTACCAGCACCGCACTCTCCCGAGTGAGCCATTGGGCT
>NW_007782362.1:0-2949 GCF_000696425.1 Galeopterus variegatus
ACAACTGAGAGCTTGAGCAGCAGGGTGAAGTGAAAAGAAGAAAGAATTTCAGAGATTGAAGATGGTCTTTTTGAAATAACTCAGACAGGCAAAAAATAAGGAGAAAAGAATTAAAAATTGTGAAGAAAATCTAAGAGATATCAGACAACCTCAAGTGCTCTAACATCCAAACCATGGGTATTCCAGAAGGGGTGGAGAAGGGAAAAGATACCAAAAACCTATTCAAGGAAATAGTAACAGAAAACTTCCCAGGTTTAGGGTGAGATACAGACCTTCAGATCCAGGAAATACAAAGGTCCCCAAACAGGTTCGATCCAGGAACATCCTCCCCAAGACACATTATAGTAAAATTTGCAGAGCTCAAAGACAAAGACAAAAGTCTACAAGCAGCAGGAGAAAAGGATTAAGTCACTTATAGGGGAACCTCCAACAAACTAACAGCAGACTTCTCATCTGAAACCCTACAGGCCAGAAGAAAGTGGAATGATATATTCAAAATACTGAAAGAAAAATATTGCCAGCCAAGAATTCTTTACCCAGCAAGGATCTCCTTCAGAAATGAGGGAGAAATAGTGTATTTCCCAGACAAACAAAAGTTGTGGAAGTTCACCACCACACAACCAGCCCTGCAAGAAATTCTCAAGGGAGTCATTCTTCTGGAATCTGAATAATGGTGAACACTATCACAAATACACAAGAAACAGTAAAAGCTACTGCTGAAATAAAAATGCCACCAAGAAAGAGAAAGAAGCTAAAACATCCGACCTTAAATTTGCAACTAACATTGAAGAAGAGAAATAAAAGGGAAAATAATGATCAAAAGATATTTAAACCATCCAAACAAGAAGCAATTAAATGACAGGAATTAAGCAACACTTGTCAATAACTACCCTAAATGTGAATAGACTAAACTCCCCAGTCAAAAGACACAGGCTGACTGATTGGATTAAAAAGCTAGACCCAAGTACATGCTGTCTAGTTAAAGATTTGAATTTTTCTATTAGCGGCAAGCTAGGGATCAACAGCTCTTTTTTCTTGCTAAAAGTTAATCCATATTTTTGGCAATAATAAGGTTGAATTTCAGGTCTTACCAGCAGTAGACAGAGATAAAAGACCTCATCTGCATTGACATAGAAACTATAACATGTCTCTAAAATTAATTTTGAAAAACTGCATGATATGTATTTTTACATGATTATGTTTACCTATAAATTTGAATGTTTGCTTGGAAAAGACTATGAAATTTCCATAGATGTAAAGCTAGTACATTGTATAATGCTGACCACCTTTTAAATATATATTTTGATTGATAGAATATGTTTTCACTATAAATCTATGCCATAATTAATGCATTACCTAGACTGTTGTTGCAACAGACCAAAATTTTTGAGACACAAATATTAAATTAACTTTAAAAAATCAAACACAGCTACAAAAATTTCAGTAATATTTTAATTGAGGTATGACAAACACACAGAAGAGAACGCAAATCATGAGTGACTAGTTTGATGAATTTTTGTAAAGAGAACACACCTACATGGCCTCAAACTAGGACAAAAAAATATTTTTCCAGCATCTGAATTACTCAACTCATGCCCCATTCTAGCCAATGCCTAAAAGTTACCACTCTTGTGACTTCTATCAACACTGATTAGTTTTGCCTCTTTTGAATGGTATATAAATGCTACCTTGTTATTAACTAAGCAGCCCATTTGTAAATGTTTGTTAATTCTTAAACTCCAATAAAGATTATTATCCATGATTCCTAAAATTACTATGTGATTCCTGTAGGCTTTGTGATTCTGTCTTTTTGTTCTTTCCCTAGAAACAATTTAAAGAAATGTTAATGATTAAATTAATATTTCCCAATTACTCTTTGAACAAAAAAATTTATGTGTTCATTGTCACCCTTCACAGCCAATAGCTGCTTGAGATAAAATAAAATGCAGCACTGATAAAAAACTTAGGCTCTGGGATCAGACAGACCAAGTTTAAAATTCTAACTTAACTTCCTACTATGACTTTAGAAATATTATTCAATATCATTGAACAATAAATTAAATAAATATTCAGAACATCTCCCTTTGGATAAGAGGTTTTCTCAAATTTATAATCTGACTTATAAAAAGACCCTGTTCTATACTGAGTTGATCCAAGAATAGGCCGGAGGAAAGAAGCACTGGCTGGAGAGGAAATAGGAGATAGAAGAAAACAAAGTTGACACAAGGGATGTAAATGCTCAGGTTACTGGCTGTAGGCACATTGGCTGAATACAACTACGGATTTTTTTTTGGATAATATTATGGAATATTTATCAGCATTTTCCACCCATGAAATGATTAAACTCAAGTATTTGCTCCCCACCTCTCAGTCATGGAACTTAGATGACATAATTCCTGGTCACTTCTGGAATTCTTTGCCTGCTGACTGAAGAAACCTCTCAAGAACTGAGTCATAGCTTGCAATAAAACACTGTGTAAGAACTGTGAGTGTCAAGGGAATATGGGAGGGCTACCAATGGTATCTGCTATATTTCACACATGCAAGATCCAGACCCAGTTGTGCCTTATATTATATTTACTCTAGCCTTTCATGGCTTTTTAATGTTAGTGGCCAGTCACAATTTCATCTAAAACAAAACAAAACACACAATTACAACATGAGGATTATTGGGACAAAACACAGACCTACTGCTGTAGTTGGTCCTGAAGTATTCTACCTCCTATTACAGATTCCCCTCTTCCATGGCCAGAGTTTCTGCTAGTTTAGGTTCCTTGCACAGTCAAGTATCAAACACCTTTTCCCTGAGGGCACTAACACCCTGGTTTCTATGCTGTTTTTAGTATTTATAAGCTACAATTACCCACTGAAGTGAAGTATGCATAAAACAAATGTACTTCAGAGGGCCTGGTTTTCCAAAGCCTTGCAGTTTCAAATATTGACCTTGCA
>NW_007782363.1:0-463 GCF_000696425.1 Galeopterus variegatus
GACCACGTGTTTTCTTCTTCCTCCAGTAACTGGTACCTTTGGGAGCAGTAGCTCTAAGAAAACCTACTTCCTCCTATGATCTCTTGATAGCTGGAAAGCTCATTACTACTTTCTTGATTCCATGTTAATGATACATGTTAGGCATAATTTTACATGCATTCAATGTTCTTTGATATAGCATCATTAATGGGCGGCAGGTATCTTTAAGGTAGTATATATGAGATACTCTCTGTGAAGTTGGAAGGCCCAGTCCACAAGATTATCCTCACTTCTAACACCAATTGCAAGTTTGGGGTTTCCCAAGACCACCTTTAGGTTTGATGAGTCACTAGAAGGACCACAGAACTCACTGAAAGCTGATATACTCATATACTCATGACTATGGTTTACTACAGGGATACAGATTAAAATCAGCTAAGGGAAGAAACGCACAGGGTAGAGTTGGCATGGGTGAGGGGTGGGG
>NW_007782363.1:2462-2949 GCF_000696425.1 Galeopterus variegatus
AGTTAAAATGTTTTTTATCAGATCGTATCATAAACTGTATCTCCAGTAACAGTGAACTCCTATCATATTTACACTTATAAAAGGTTTCATTTCTTCTACATCTAATTTGCAAAAATTAAATTGTATTATGGATACCAGACCTATTAGTTTTAGTAAGAGATAAGTGTCCTTTTCATTAAATATATAAGAAAATTTGATCATGATATATGACAAATATTAAACAAAATTATTTCTGATTTTTTTCTTGATTTTTATTTAATAACTTCAAAACAAAGATGTATGCAAACATACAAAATTGTCAAAGGTATATTAGATATTTTATTATACTTTTTGCTTCATAAATGACTAATTTTAGCTACACACATTGTATAGCATTATTACAAATTAAAGACATTTGATATTATCTAATTTTTATGACTTAAATATATTTATATCAAATGTACAACATTACAATATTGAGTGTACAATGTTAACTAATCTATCTTAC
>NW_007782364.1:0-1675 GCF_000696425.1 Galeopterus variegatus
GGAATGGGGCCAGAGTTTCTCAAAGGTCTTCGTCTGTATGCATGGGTGGTCTTTGGGATAGGAGAATGGTAAGAAGAGGAAAAAGAAAAGGGTTGAGACAGTTGAGGGTCAGGGAGCAGTGACTTGAAGAAAGGAGTGTGTCTTCTCATGGGTACCCACAGGCCACTCTTCTGCACATATCAAAACAGAACCAGGGTGCATTACAAAACTAAAATGATAGTATTTTTTTGTTTCCACTGGAGTGTTATTCTACTAAATGACAGAATTAGGGCCAACTGTTGGCAAATGTTTGAACCAGCTCAGGGTTTCTAACTCAGTGGTTTTCCAAACCATGCCCATAATAATCTTCTGAGGAAATTGTTTTTTAAAAAACCATTGTATATCTGCCCCTCTCACCCCCAACAACAGCAACAAAAAATACTCATTTACTAGGGCTAGCATGGGGCAAAGAGCTCTATATTTTTCAACAAGCCCATTGGAAAAATGCCAGTGGAATCTAAGTGTGTTTCTTAAAACTGCCTAAATATTTTCTTTCCATCTACAAAGGACATCTATAAATAGTTCCTTGATTTCTAATTTCAGAGCCTTTGGAAATGAATTAATTCCCATCCCAAGCAAATAGGAGGACCAGAGATCAAGATACCAGGAGAACAGAAACACATTATCTGAGGATCAAAGACCAAGTCAAGGATTAAAAGGTCCAAGTGAAATAACAACCCCACAGTTTGGGCCAGAGATCTTAAACAGCCGGGACCAAGGCTCTGGACCCTTGACCAGAGATAGTAATGGGACTGGCAGATAGGGGTGTTTCTTAGGGTTATTTTTTGAGGGGCTGGGAATAGAGACCAAGAACTTTTGATCTTCCGCACGTAACAGATAGCTTCCCAGAAACTAAACAGAAAGCAAAATCTGCCTAGGACTAATATAGGGATCAGAAATAATTGGCAGGTAGATGAACATTCCTCCAACCATGCCCAAGGCAGACATCACTAATCAATCATGGCACACTTACCCTGAACCCAACTGTGGTATTGAAATCCTTCTCAACACAGGTAACCATTACCAATAAGTCAGAACCTGAAGTAATTTGAAACCCATGTGCCATTTCTGTTTTAGTTTTAGGCTCCTAGAAATAGCCTTGACATCTTTTCCCATCCAGTTGTTTACTGTCATTGTGAGCAAACCAATAAATGGCTTTCATTAAGATTAATCTACTTAAAGGTAAAGAATAGTCAGGAAAACAGGGGTGTGCTTTAATTAGTTTTTATTTTGTCTCTGATTTTAAACATCTTTTGCTAAATTGCCAAGTGCCCTACAGAAAGGAACAGTCCTAGTTCTCTTATGGAGTAATGTGTTAGTTTATGCTTCTATACCGTTTGATTTGGTTAAAATGTTCTCATGGTCTTTCAGCAGTTGAACTCACAACTGTAAAACATCTACCACACCCGTGATGCAGAAGACACTGTCCTTGTCCATTAGAAACTCACAAGCTAGCTCAGGTCTTCAAACGAACAAGGAATAGTATGAGACACGCTACAATTACAGCACGAAGAATGAAGGACAGGCCCATAGACAAGGAAATTCCACTTAAGCTTCACAGAAAATGTGAAAAGTAGACTGAAATTAACAGGCAGAGGTGGTGACATGGCAAACCAGTAAGAAATTATATCATATT
>NW_007782364.1:2033-2949 GCF_000696425.1 Galeopterus variegatus
ACACTGTCCTTGTCCATTAGAAACTCACAAGCTAGCTCAGGTCTTCAAACGAACAAGGAATAGTATGAGACACGCTACAATTACAGCACGAAGAATGAAGGACAGGCCCATAGACAAGGAAATTCCACTTAAGCTTCACAGAAAATGTGAAAAGTAGACTGAAATTAACAGGCAGAGGTGGTGACATGGCAAACCAGTAAGAAATTATATCACATTTTAAAAAGTGGGAAGTGAGGTGGGCGTGTTTTCAACATGTGGCATGTAGAGAGAGGAGACAAGTTGCACTTATGTGACTTTGGCAAATGTGAGAGTGTAATAACAAAAATTAATAAAACCCCTCCTTTTATGGGCAAATGTTGAAACAACACGAATCCCAATGTTTCACTTCACAATTAAACTTTTGGCAAGAACCACATCTTTTCAATGTTGTGGGCCAAGTTGATTTTAAATACTAGTAGCTTATAAGCTGAAATACCTGTCACCCTTTCTTAAGATGAAATATTCGCTCAGGCGTATGCTGAATTCTGCATGGTCTTCCCTCTGCTGCACTCCCACCCGGTCTGGGTCTGTGGGGCTGGACTCTCCGGAGGAGGCAACGATGTGGTAAAAAGCAGCAGAGCCAAGTTGTGAAGGGTGCTGTTTGGATTTTCTCCTTGAAGCTGTGAAGAGCCAACAGAAGTTTATAAATGTGGGAGAAATGTGAGCATAGGGTATTTTGGAATGGGAATTTGGGGATGTACTTGCGAATGAACACAATTAAGAAGCAGCTAGAGGTAAGAAAACTAGTTAAGAGTCTACTATAATACATTGACAAAAGATGGCAGTAGTTTGAAGAAACCCTGAGGGACTAGAAAAGATAGAGCAGGTTTGAAAGCTATTTTGAACTTTTTGATCATTAATAGTGTATATAAATAGA
>NW_007782365.1:0-611 GCF_000696425.1 Galeopterus variegatus
ACTCTCATCCTTACTTTCAAACTCACAAATAAACTTGTGCCAGTAGGCATGAGGCCTCGGTCGAATGGTTTTATTCGGGGCAGTCTGCAGCTTCAGAGCTTGCTATGTTCATTCCCTGGTGCTATGCTTCCCTTTGCTTTAGGAAAAGTTCAGTTCTACAATCCTCTAAGTATTTGGTTGCTCAGTGCTGGAGGTACTGGTTTAGGTACTCAAGATCCAAAATAACAGCCCTCAGATTAACTAGTAAATCACAAAGTAAAGAAAAAAAATTAAAACTTGGCACAGTGCCTGACACAATAGCAGAATTTCAAAAGCACATACACAGAATAGATATATTTATAAATGACTACATAGGAAATTGTCCTCATTTTTCTCTGAAAGTGACAGGGGAAAGGTATGAAAGTAGGAGAGAGAAGGAATGGATATTTTTATAAATTGCAATTTTAAGATGACAGATCAGCAGCTTGACAGAGGTGGAATGGTTGAGGAGATGAAGTATAATAGGCATCACTTAGGCTCCTTGTGATTGGACCAGCCTGACTCCTTAACGTTCCAGACAGAATAGATGATCTCTAATAATGATGCATTTATGCTAACTCAGCTAGACATGT
>NW_007782365.1:2609-2948 GCF_000696425.1 Galeopterus variegatus
AGATAGGTATCAGTTCATGGCTGCATCACTAGACCCTGGAACAATACCTGTCACATAGTAAGCCCTCAAATGTTGGTTGAATGAATTCATGAACTTGTTAAAATGCTGCAGGCCTCGCCCACAAAAATTCTGATTCAGTATGTCAGAGGCTGGCCACATATATATGAGTTAAAAAAATAAAACTAAACAACAACAGAAAAACAACTCAAGTAATTCTGATGCAAGTGATCCACAGAACATTATGAAACTTTGCATTAAGGCCAAAAAACATCCTTCTGAAAAACAAAAAAGTTTTAAGTCCACTTAATTTTTTGTTTCTTTAAATTTGGATATTTGAGA
>NW_007782366.1:0-347 GCF_000696425.1 Galeopterus variegatus
TAACAGGGTTCTTGTGGACCCACATAGGAACAAGGAGCCACAGACAACTGAAAAAAAGGAGCCACTCAGAGGCTGGTGAGTCATCACAAGGACCTTAACCACGCCTCTCGGCAACCACACCCAGCCCAGCGACAACCACCCAGCCACCACTGGAAACACCCTGGACTCCTGAGCTGGGTGGTGGAGTGCCAAGGGCTTCAGCCACACCCCCCTGACATCTGCACAGCCCAGCAATGACTGTGCTGCTGTTGGAAGCCCCCTGGTCTGCCCTGCCAGAATAAAGGGGGGTGCCATGGCCGTGACCACACCCTCCCTCCTTCCCCCTCCCCCCATTGCTCCACAACATC
>NW_007782366.1:1539-2948 GCF_000696425.1 Galeopterus variegatus
TATATGAAATCCTATAAGAGGAAAATATATAAGAAAAACAGATCAGTAGCTGCCTGGGGCTCGTGCTGAGAGAGGCACTGACTGAACTGGAGAGGAAATTTTGGGGATGATAGAAACATTCTGAACTGTGTTGTGATTGTGCAACTCTATAGAGTTACTATACAAATCATTGAACTGTATATGTACAAGGGGTGAATTTTATGGTATATAAATTATAGCTTAGTAAAGGTGGGGGTTTCGTTTGTTTGTTTGTTTTTAAGTTTAAACAGTAGAAAACAATCGTGAATTCAACCTCCAGCTCTACTCCAACACCCAGGGTTTGATCCAGCCTTCTCCCTGGCCATATGTGTAGTTGCTTCCTCCAGCACTGGGAGTCGGGCCCCTCTCACTTCTCACAATGTATGTATTTGCTCAATCCTAGAACACATGTGAAGGAGTTCAGTATTGCTAGCTGTGCCACTGAGAAACACACTCGTCAGCTAGAGCTCAGCACTGGCGGCTCTTTGTGTCTTTAGACTGATACAGCCACATTCTTTAGACTGATACAGCCACAGTCATACATTTAAGGGTTACTTGGCTTACTAATATTTACCTGAGACTCCAATACATCCCCTCTCCTATGTGGTCATGTTATTCATTTGAAAGCCATACATGTTTATTGAATTAAGTGTTTATTCTATCTTGGTTTCCCCCATTCCCGTTGATTTTTGAATATGTGAGGCCTCACGTTTCTGAGAAGGTCGCTCTCTGGAGCCCTGCCACACCCAGCCCCCCTCCTCACCACCTCACCCCCTCCTGTCCCGAGCTCATGGCTTTCTGGTCCACCCTTCCTTTGTTTCTTTTTGCTCAAGTGCGTACTTTCTTATTTCCCCTCCATTCGTACACGAAGGTGGCATTTTACATTTGCATTTCATCTTCACCTGACCATATTTCTGGAAACCACTCCACGTTCATTTGAGAGTTCTCTCCCGTTCCTTTTCACGGCTGTGTTGTGCTCCACTGGCTGGTAAGACCAGCTTCTATCCAATCCTGCCCTATATGGAGACATTTAGATTGTATCCAAGTTGCGTGCACTGTTTTCTTATTACAAACAATGCTTCAACGAATAAGGTTGTGCATACATATTTTCATTATTTGGGGGGAACACCTGTGGGGTAAATTCCTAGAAGTGGGACTTCAGCTTCAGAAGGTAAAGGTACACGTAATTTTGTCACACGTGGCTGCATTCCCCTGGAAAAGGGCTGTGTGTTATATGAAAATCCCTGTTTCCCCACAGCATCACCAAAAGAATGTGTTGACATACTGTGTAATTTTTGTCAGTTTGATAGGTGAAAAATAGGACCAGTGTAGTTTTAATTTGCATTCTCCAATTATAAGCGAAGTTAACACCTTTCATAAGGGCCATTTTA
>NW_007782367.1:0-485 GCF_000696425.1 Galeopterus variegatus
CCAGGCTCCCCAAAGAGAAGAGTAAGAATCTAAGTAAAGACTTGGGCCCTCTGGGGATGCTTGCTTCAATGTTTGATAGACACCAACACGGAAAAGGATGGCATCAGGAATAAACAGAATTACCATCTTGTGGCTGAAAAAAAAAAAATACAGACCCTGAAACAAAAAGGCTGGATGCTCTAACAGAGTGGATGTATTCATAAGCCAGTCAAATGGGTTCTTTCAAAGTGGTGTGCTCTTGGACCTCCTGGGGCCACAGGCCCTGACATAAGGCCCAGAACTACCTTAGGCCCCTTTGGAGAAGAACAAACTGAGATGGTCCAATCCTGCCCCTCTCTGCCCTCTGAAGGCAGGGTCTGGAGGGAAGAGATGGTTTCTGGTCAATGGGCCTGGACTCAGGAGCAGACCAGTCATCAGAAGAGGCTGGTCCCAGGCCCTACCGAAGGGTGAGATGCATCTCATCTGCAGGGAGGCCACTCTGAAGG
>NW_007782367.1:2329-2948 GCF_000696425.1 Galeopterus variegatus
CAATTTCTACCAACCCATCCCCCAACTGGGGGATGCAAGGGCCCAGGAGGAGCTTCTGCCTTTAGGAAATGGGGAAGAGAAACCCCATCCAGGGTTACCCATTAAAACTGAGGCGCTCCAGTATACCCCAGTACACTCACCAAGGGTCATGTGACATTAGCCAGCATGCCAAGAAACCTGCCTAGTGTCACCAACCCTAGCCAAAGAGTGACAGGGAACCCAGATGCTTCTCCATAGAACTTGAGAGCTCAGCCAAAGCCTCAATGACTCAGCACAGTGTCACTGACCTCAACAAGGAATCACTAAGTGCCCCAGTGCTTAGGCCATAGAGGCACTCAAACCCAACTCCAACACAGTATGGCCAACATACCCACACGGAGACTACAGTGCTGCATCTACTCAGAACCAATACTAAAACACACTATTCAGTGGTCAATTTGAAACACATGTACAGGAAGAAGTCTCTCTACTCAAAGCCCATGACAGAGTAGTAGAAGAAGCAATTGCTCCATCAGATGACCAGTCATCAACGTAGAAACATACAAATAAAAACAAAACAAAAAAAAAAGAAAAAATAACACCACTAAAGTATGAAATAATTCTCAAGTACCAGACCCTA
>NW_007782368.1:0-622 GCF_000696425.1 Galeopterus variegatus
CCTCGCCTGTTTTTCCCTTTCCCAAGAGGTTCACAGGACTGTGCATTCCAACCAAATGGTGTCTGGCTAATCTACATATCTCCCACACAGACAAACAGAAGATTAGCCAGCCTAACTCAGGATCAGCATTAGATACAAATCCCAAGAATCCTTCAAGACAGACTATACATTTCTAATATCAGCACTAAGCAAAACTTCCACCTCGAGCAGATATTGCATAATGGACTCTCCAGGCTACCTGTGTTGGCCCCTCAAAGCAGGATCAGGGCTCCTGGATCACAGGATCATACCTGGGGGGAGCTCCATTTCCCTTCATCAAAGACGTCCCCCAGGATGAAGACGACGTCTGGCTGCAACCACCACAGGGCCGTCTGGAAGGCCCTCTCCATCTGCCACTCCCTCAGGACCAACAGAGAAAGAAGTAAAGCATCAGTGTGCAGCATGGTGGAGGCTGTTTCTGTTCTATGGGCCATTTAAACGATGAAGTAGAGGGTCCCTTCCTCCTGCCATGCCCAGCTCCTGCATTCCCACCCTCTGCTGGGAAGGGCCAGGTGACTGAGTGTGGGGAATTAAGGCACCAGAGGAGAGGGGCTGCCCCTCCCGCACACCTCGCACGCGGCTC
>NW_007782368.1:2079-2948 GCF_000696425.1 Galeopterus variegatus
CCTTTGGCTTGAAACTCTTAGTGAGAAGGGATAACAGCCCTCCATCCTTCTTGCTGCCTTCTGGCCTCTGTCATCCACCCCCGGGGACATTATACATCTCGCCCACCCACCCAACATCAGGCTGGTCCATACCCAAAGCACCCTGAGGATACTGCCCCTTGCAAGAATAAAGACACGTTCAGAGAGGCACATGAAACCACGGGGAGGAAAAGGGGCCCCATACAGGTCACTAGGGACAAGGAGAGAACTCTGCTGACCCCATGGTCAGAACCCCTATCAGTGCCTCTTGGTGGGAACTAGTCATAGCAGCTGGGGGGAAACAATCCAAGTGTCCACCCACAGCTGAGTGGATCCACACGCATGGTATGCACATACAGGGAATATGATTCAGCCTTAAAAAGGAGAGATCCTGCCACATGCTACGACAGGGATGAACATTGAGGACACTAGGCCAGTCACAAATGGACAAATACTGCATGATCCCATTCATGAGGTACCTAGATTGGTCAAATGCACAGAGACAGAAACTATAATGGTGGTTGTCGGGTCTGGGGAGGGGAGAGAATGAGGAGTTAGTGCATAACAGGTGCAGAGTTTCGGTTCAGGAGGACGAAAAGTTCTGGAGACGGATGGTGATGATGGTTACACAACTATGTAAATATATTTAATGCCACTAAACAGGACTCTTAAAAACGGTTAAGGTGATACACTTTATGTTATGTGTATTTTACCACAGTTAAAAATAATGAGGCTGGCCAGTCAGCTCAGTTGCTTGGACATGGTGCTGATAACACCAAGGTCCAGGGTCTGATTCTGCACTGGCCACCAACCCACATAAAAACCACCTGGTGGAAGAACAGATGGACTGT
>NW_007782369.1:0-2948 GCF_000696425.1 Galeopterus variegatus
AGACAGGAGGGATGTAGACATGCGAGGGTCGGAGCTACCAACAGTTCCCACTCACGGCTATAATGTATGCACCTACCTAGTCACCATCCTTGAGTCCTCTGAGGCCATCCATAAATAATGCAGTATGTATACATAACTCTAAAAAGAGGGCTTTTTAATTGCCACAATACTTTTATTACACCCCCCCAAAAAAAACCTTAACCACAATCTCTTATTAAATAACCCATGAGTTTTCAAACTTCAAATTCTAAGTGTCATATGTGTCTTAAAACTACTTGAGTCAGGATCCAAATAAGGTCATCAAGTTGTGGTTGGTTGCTAGGTCTTAAGTGTTTCAAACAGTAGACTCCCTTTTTTCTCCCCACCGTATACTTCTGGGAAGAAGGTGACTGTCCTGCCGACTGTCCCACATTCTGTATTTTTCTGATTGCTTGTCCATGCTGTCACTTGACATATGTCTCTACTTAAAATCTCTGATCTATGGTTTCAGACTAAGCAGGAGGTTTTTCCCTCCCTATTCTTCTCTCCCTCCCTGAGAGTTTCTTCTTTAATCTGGGTCATGGAATAAGAGTCGGAGGAGGGGTAGTATCTCAAGCCAAAAGCCAGAGAAGGTGAAGTGGGTTATTGTCCCATGTCTGTGATGCTGATGACTGGGCTTAGGATAAAGACCCAGTAATCATCAATCACTGGGGCTAACTCTGAACAGGCAGGGATTTGACCTTCGTAGGGACTCTGCAGTGGGAACTGAATCTGGTCATAGCCTCAGCTGCGTGCCTTTCTGGCTATTTGTACCCAGTTCCTTCTTTTCTCTCTATGTTGGAGTCTTCTCACTAAATTTGGTTTCCAAACATGGAAAGCATAATATACTGTTCTTAGTCTGGGGGTAGGGGAATTGTGTCAGTAACCTCTTCTAGAGGAATCTTCCCTTAATGCTGGATTGATCTAGCTACCTGATCAATTTTTCAAAGTGACTCAATCACCTGTGTCTCCAGAGAGATTCCCCCCCCCTTCCCCGCCACCATCATTTAACATACGTCTTGAGCCAGGTAGAGTTAACAAGTCAAACCCTGTCACTACTTGGTCCACGACTGTAGGATTTCTTTGTCTTTTCTTGAAGGCAATATCTGCAAGGCCTTCAGACTGAAGAGCTCACCAGGAGCCTGAGGAGGGGAAGGGTCAAACTAAAGAGGCTTTGCTGTCTTAAGCCTTTTCCAGACGCACTGCTGAACTGCTCACCATTAAGGCTCTCCCTGAACAACTGTTTCTGCCCATTGGGGAAATATGAATGTTTACAGAGTCCTCACTACATCTTATGGTTCTCACATAAGAGCTGGCACCAGCTCTTAAAACACCTTATTGGCTCACCATGGGAGGCTGGTCGGCTATGGTGATATGGAATTAGAAACTTGACATTTGAGCAGTTTTGTTTTCTGATGCTCTTAGAATAGTGCTCAGTCTCCCTTCCTGTAGCTCTGTTAGCTTGAATATCTTATAGACCTAATTGCCCTGAAATTTTCTATATGGATTCCTGGAGGCTGATTAGGGTTTAGCCTATGCAATGTTCTCTTGTGCCGTCCTCTATCACTGGGAAGAGTGGACATTCCAGCATTTCCCTGCCTCCCTCCTCCAAAAACCAGACCGTGTGAGCTGCACTGACTTTATTCCTGTCTTCTGAATACTATGTGATCTCTAGTCACTGTGATGCCTTTGGGATTATCCTGCCAATCACAATGAGGAGAATGCTGCTGATGTGTTGAACGTGATGGGGAATACTCTCCCTGATTTGAGGTTAGAAGTCTTGTAACAAAACCAAAAGCCATGGTAAACTAGTATTCAGTAGTTTCTCTAAATTAAGAAACCCAAGTAGCATTTAAGAAGTTAAGGTGTGGCAATAGCAGAAGGGCTGCTATCATTTTTTCCTTTATTAAATTACTATATCAAAAAGCCTGCTTTAGTGACACGCTACTGCCACCAGAAAACAGCCCCAATACTCCCTTGTCAGTAACATACTCAAGTTGACCAGCCAACTCATGTTTAACTGCTGCCTGTGTATAAGTACAAGTGACCTTTTAACCAAAGCCATGGGGCTCAGATGGAAGTACATTATTAGCTATATCACTCACCTGTGAGCTGCTGTTTACCCCTTCCAGAGGGTGGCCAGGGCACAGGAAACCCTTAAGTGGGAATGAGGAAAGAGCAGCCCCAAATAGCCAATTTAATCACCACCTCCCATCCCCATTCAAAAAGAGATTCTTATTTCTTACCTGACTACTCACCTCAAGTTTGGCTTCTGGTGACCAGAATGGTTTTCTCCTTTAGAAAAATACATATATTCGCACATGCATGTATATGAGGGGTCTTCAAAAAGCTCATGGAAAAATTTGTATTATCTTTTAATTCCATTTTCCATGAACTTTTTGAAGTACACTTTTGTGTATATATGCATTTGTTTTTACATAGAAAAATGCTTTGTTTTAAATGGAGAACTAATATATGACAGCAAATATGAGTCACGAAAAAAGACAAAAAAAGGATAAAAGAAAAAGAAAAAAAAAGAAAAATACATATACTCGCACATGCATGTATATGAGGGGTCTTCAAAAAGCTCATGGAAAATTTTATATTATCTTTTAATTCCATTTTCCATGAACTTTTTGAAGTACCCTTTTGTGTATATATGCATTTGTTTTTACATAGAAAAATGCTTTGTTTTAAATGGAGAACTAATATATGACAGCAAATATGCGGCACAGTTCTTCAGCGTCATCAGTTCAGATATGTATGGCTTAGACTGTATCACTGTCTCAGGTGTTTTGTTAAAGCAGCATGAAATGGGCTGAGATTGAGCAACTTAAACAGAAACTTATCTCATAGTTCTGGAGTCTGGGAAGTCCAAGATCAAGGCATCAGCTGGCTCAGTTGTCTGGGGAGAGCTGCTCTGTGCTTTC
>NW_007782370.1:0-1041 GCF_000696425.1 Galeopterus variegatus
CATCCCTCCACTGCGAGATGTGAGCTTTCATCCTCACATTTGTAACTTCGTGGTCACAGGTCGCTGCTTCACCTCTAGAAATCAAGTCCTTACCTAATTGTGTTTAAAACAGAAAAGGAAAGAGAGAAGCAAAAGAGCTTTCTCTTCATATGCATCTTTCTTGAGGGAAAAGAAGCCCCCACAGACTTTCCTAGAAGCCCCCACAGACTTTCCTTATATTAGCCAGTGGGTCACATGACCACCCCTAGAATAACCCCTGGAGAAGGGCAGCAGGGTTACCATGATGGCCTTAGACTAGGTACGAGTCAGTGCATAGAGCTTGGTACATTGCCACTACCCCAAGATCAAGGTTTTATTAACCAAGGAGGAAGAGGGAAATATTCGGCTGTAGGGTATACAAACCACCACCATCTGTCACATTCATTTCCAAAAAGAACCATCGAATGTGTAGCACTCTGAAGGTAACAGTTGCAAGTAACGACCCTTATTTGCTTGTCTCCTGCTCGAAAACTTGCAGGGCTTCGTGAACGTACTCATTTTCACATTTGAAGGTGTAGTGGGACTGATAAAATGTTGGAAAAAAGATGTGTCTGTAGGTTAAGGAAAAGAAATAAAGCAAAAATTCCAATTAAAACAAAACCAGGAGCTCCCCTTCATGTACCCGTAGGTATATGTGTACACACATATGCACATGAATGCATAATTTCCAGAAGAAGCATATAATTGCATTAAAATGCAATTTTAATGCCTTTGTTAAAAATCAAGAGATGGAGATTGGCAAGTGCAAGTTTATTATAAACGAGGGGAAATAACTCTGAAAGGAGCTCTAGTGATAAATTTAGCAAACTGGAGTATTGCTGAATAGTTCTCCAACCGGAGTACTGGAGAACTCAACACTTGTACAAGTACAATTTTGATAATAATTACTGTGATACATGATTTTTATGTCTTTAGAATATCAGAAACAAGAAAGAGATGACAGTCTATAAAGCACACACAAAACTCTCACTACGGTAATAATAAATAATAGATACAATACAA
>NW_007782370.1:2628-2948 GCF_000696425.1 Galeopterus variegatus
CATTCGACACTGATTTTATTTATTTCCGTTCTGAAATATGTAGTGAGGAAAGCTGCAACAGCAGGGGTGGGCTCATTTGGTGCAAGGGACCTCAGGAACTTTCCATGCTTCTGCAGCTCAGGATCTCTTATATGTTTCTATGCTTCTGTAGCTCAGGATCTCTTGTATGTTTCTAATTCTCTTTTTTTTTTTTTTCTGTTCATAGCATTGTGTGTTAGAATAACAAAGGCTCCCCCTATGTCTTGCTTTCTTATATTACCTTAAAGTAAATGAGCAAGGGACTTTCATTATTTCTTAGTTTTCTTGAACCAGTATCCTTG
>NW_007782371.1:0-1026 GCF_000696425.1 Galeopterus variegatus
TGTACGCTTTGTGTTATTTTTGTATTTAATCTTCACTCTACCCTACAAAGGAGAAATGATTACTCCATTTAAAGACAAACTGAAGCTCAAAAGAACTTCCTCAAAATGATACAGCTACTACATTACAGATGCAAGATTCAAATCCATGCCTGTCTAGTTCTTAAATCCATGTTATTATATACCACACAGCCTTTCAAAAGGAAAAACTGTTCTGTTTTGTTTTTTTATGTATGAATATAGCTTGTCCATTTTGTGGAGGACAAGGCTCCTGACTCATCTTTGTGTGATAGACTTGGACTGTAACATCCACCTGACTCTTAGTGGGACCCTCATGTACTTGGGTTTATAATGTGGGAACCCAGTCATTTCTGGGAGCCTGTTGAGCAGTGATACTGTATGCATCAAAAGTCTAATGAATGGGTGAATGAATGTGAATCAGTGGTGAGAGAATAAAGGAATGAATGAAAGAGAAACTGACAAGTCCATACTGGGACTGAATCAGCAGTGTCAGTCTTATGAAAGCAGTGCATGTTAGTCACTATTTTTTGAGCTGTGTGACAAGACATTCTGGTGTCTGGAGAAAAAGCCTGCGTGTGTGATGGTGATCGGGGCTTTTTCACTGACACAGTGCCCACCTGATGTACTGCTGATTTCTACCAGCCGCTGAACTTAGCCTGAAGCCAAAATTTCCTTTGGAAGGATCCAGCTTAGGGGAACAGATATTAAAAAGGGTGTTATTTGGGCAAACAAGAGTTACTTTACATTCATACAATACATTTCTAAAAATAAAACACATTCTTCAAGTTAGAAAGTAAGGGAAATCAAATATTGCTCTACTTTGAGTTTTGAAAATGAAGCATTGATTGTTTGTAGAAGCAATGCCTAATTTGGAGGATAAGAAGCAAACTTCTTTCTATAACCTAAAGAAGCTAATTAAAATGTGATGAGGCAGTGAGGTATCTGATAGGCCCTTGGTTTCCCGCATCTTGTGACCAGCTGTCACTTATATTGTGTTAGACGCTTGGT
>NW_007782371.1:1649-2948 GCF_000696425.1 Galeopterus variegatus
AGGCCCTTGGTTTCCCGCATCTTGTGACCAGCTGTCACTTATATTGTGTTAGACGCTTGGTACAGAAATGGATTTCTTCCCTTCCCCATCTCTCACTGTTCAGGGACCCTGGTCAATTCCTCAATATACTGTACACTAAATGAGGTGATCAGACTGCATCTAACCAACTGAACTACCAGAGACTGGGGTCATAATGGTCATTGGTCACCGTGAAAACCCATCCAACTCATACTGGTATGAGCCCTGTAGCTACTAAGGCCTGGCCTTCACTCTCTCTCCACTCAGAATTCACTTTAAGCTTTTATAAGGAAGCTAAAGATAAAAGAGCTTCTGCATAATGAAACACTAATCCCCAGCATGTGACGCCCACGACACAAATGAATGCTAGACAGAAGATAACCAAATGTCTAGACTTATTCAAACCTGTTTCTCGTAGTTCAAACTTGTACTTGCTGCTTCATCAGCTTGTGAGCCAGACACTGGTTTAAAAACACACACGCACAACTGAACCACAACAGAAAAGTCAACCCCGCAGAACCTCTTCACTTGGGCTTCTTTATTTATCTATCCAAACACAGTAACGCCTCCTTAAGGTGACACCATCTTACCGAAAATCTATTCGGTCTTAAAGCATCTGAAGGAGAAGATGGCCTTTGTCCTTCCTTTTACTCAATACATAGGGGGACTGGAATATTTCCAATTAAGCTCATTTTCCAAGCTCTTTCAAATAAAATTAATAAGATTGTACAGTTTAAGGATCTGTGGCTTTGTGTTCAGCACAATGGACTGAAAGTACAGCTATCAGATCCTAGAACAAAATGTCAGCTATAATTAGCTGAGTATCTACTACATCTTAGGCATCGTATCAGGGGCCCAGAACATAACCTCACTTCATTTTCATAGTAGTTCTCTGAGGGACCCGTTTTCCTAGCTAGGACACATACCAACTGTGTCCTCCAGCAAATGACCTTATACCTTTGTTTCCTCATATATATGTGACAACTTTAATTTACCCTTTTCCTGCTTGGTGAAAACAAAGTAGATTAAGTACCATTTTTATTAATGGGGAAAAAAACCTTAGTTATAGTAAAAAACAAATGCTCAAAACTCATTTGTCCTGGATCCTTCCTGCTGCAGGTTTAGAACAGAACTGGGTTCTAGATCCCCATCCCCCACCCTCTTTGCTGGAAGCAAAAATTATCTCAAGGCAGGAAAAAGAAAGAGGGGAAATTTTTAATCTTCCCTCTCTTCAAAATGAGTGGAGAGAACCAAACATAGAAAGGGGAAATAGGGTCAGTA
>NW_007782372.1:0-1490 GCF_000696425.1 Galeopterus variegatus
ATGATGCCTCCAACGTGCACCTCCACCCAGCCCTCCTCCTGAGCAGAAGCTCCTCTCCAGCTGCTGCTCGACAGCTCCCTTAGATGTGGTCTTAAGTCCTATTGCCCAGAATTAGATCCTGAGACAAGGTTGTGTGTCCAGCGACACCCCCAGGAAGTGCTCCCGGGGGGTCTGGAAGGGAGAAGGGGGGAGGCCAGGTAGGCAGGGGACCTCACCCCATCAGGACCCGCGGGAGCCACGCAGGAAGCCCTGGGGTCTGCCGGCCTGGAGGTGGGGAGGGGAGTCTCGCTGCAGTCACCGAGTGGGCCGTGGGACACAGAGAATCCGGGCCCTGCCTGGGCTCCAGTGTGTCAAGGGCCTTCCTCTGAGGAAGGTCACAGGGGCAGCTGTTTAGGAGCAAAGGCAGGAAGTCGGAGGTGGTGGGGGTAGGACCTGGCCAGTGCTGACAGCGTCCACCGCACATGTGACACCCAGCATGGCCGGAACTGGCCCGTCTGCGCCTGTCTGAGGGCAGCGTCCCTCCGTCCATGCCTTCACTGAGCAGAAACTGGATGTCATCACAGCTCCTCTCTGTCCCTCATGCCATCCAGTCGTCCACCCGCCCTTCCCACGTCCCTTTCCTGGGACGCCGCTGTCCATCCGCCGGCTGCCCTCAGTCCATGCGGTCGGTCTCCCTGCTCATCCCTTCCTGGTCGCCTCCTCCAGTCTGGCTCTGCACAGCAGGGAGCTTCTAAAAATGTGGGCCCTACCACACCTTTCTCCTTCATGCCCCACCCACACCCCCTGCCTGTGCTCAGGCTAATCTGTGGGGCCCTACCCAGCCTGCAAGGCCGCCCCAGCATCCCCAGCCTCAGCCACTTCTGTCCTCCCCACTCCAACAGCCGCATCCTCTCATGCTCCAAGCCTGCGCACGCGTCTACCTTTCCTGGAGAACATGTATTCAACAGGGAATTCACTGGGTGCCTACTAACTGCAAGGTACAGTCTGGACACCATGCACATGCTCACCCCTGCGCACATGGGCTCTGTCCCCGTGCACACACTCAGTCCCCATGCATACATGCTTTACCCCTGTGCACACAAGCTTCCTTTCATGCACGTGCCGTCCCCGTGCACACACGCTCCCTCCATGTGCACACACACTCCGTCCCTGAGTACACAGGCCTTGTCCCCATGCACACATGCTCCCTCCATGTGCACACACACTCCGTCCCTGAGTACACAGACCTTGTCCCCATGCACACATGCTCCCTCCATGTGCACACACACTCCGTCCCTGAGTACACAGACCTTGTCCCCATGCACACATGCTCCCCCCATGTGCACATGTGCTTTGTCCCCCTGCATGTAATGCTCCATCCATGCAGGAACACCAACCATGCCACAGCCTCCTGTACCTCCCACTCACCTTTCTGCCATCCCCACCACCACCCTTCCTGGCTAACTCCTGGGATTCTTCAAGGCCTAGTGTGAGGTCTCTTCCTCCGATCA
>NW_007782372.1:1742-2948 GCF_000696425.1 Galeopterus variegatus
CTCCGTCCCTGAGTACACAGGCCTTGTCCCCATGCACACATGCTCCCTCCATGTGCACACATGCTTTGTCCCCCTGCATGTAATGCTCCATCCATGCAGGAACACCAAGCATGCCACAGCCTCCCGTACCTCCCACTCACCTTTCTGCCATCCCCACCACCACCCCTTCGTGGCTAACTCCTGGGATTCTTCAAGGCCTAGTGTGAGGTCTCTTCCTCCGATCACCTTCCCCAGCACTCTGGGACCCAGACTAGGTTTGAAGCCCCACCCTGTGCTCCAAACAGCACCGTGTGCTTTTCTGCCTGCAGCCACCTCAAGCTTGCGGGACTGTGCTGACAGTCAGTGCCTCCCCCAGGGCCACAGGCCCCCAGGGCCACAGGCCGCAGCCAGCACCCTGCACTCCTCTCAGTGTCCAGAACACGGTACTGCCCATCGCTCTTTGGGACATGAGTGACACATGTGACCGGGAACCCTGAGACCCCACAGGAACTCAGCACAGTGAGGTGCTCAGCACCCACAGGCACTGTGCCAGCTGCTGCTATCCTCACTGTCTCCCGTGGTCCTCCCAGGGCCCATCCGAGTGGTAGGAGGGCAGATTAAAGTGATTTCTTTGATGAGAACCAGACCCAGCGTGCTCAGACGATGTCATAAGTCCCGTCGGACTCCAAGGCCTGTGTTCACTCAGCAGAGCTCAGGGAAGCAGTGTGGCTTTGGTACCCTCTTCCAGCCTGGTTTGCTGACACCATGTACCATGGTCAGCTGGGCGTTCAGGAGGAAGAGGATCATGGTCAGCTGGGCGTTCAGGAGGAAGAGGATCACTCTGGATGGGACTGAGGCCCACAGTCAGGCCTGTCAGCTGCCCCAGCACCCACCCAGGAGGGAGGAAAGGTCATTTGGGAGGAGGAAGAAATAGGCTCAAGACAGAACATGGGCACACGTGGGCATGCGAGGGGTCCAGGGTGGACATGGGACATTGCAGGACGCCAGAAGCCTCAGTGATATGGGACTTGATAGATGATGCTGGGATGAGACAGCCAAGCTAAGAGGTCTCTGCAGGAGAAGGCAGGGGTCTCAGAGCTCTGGTCTCTGGGGTGGGAGGTTTCAAAATGTGCCCAGGTGTCCCCAAAGGGTAGCCAGAGTTCAGGACCATTGATGGGGTTGGGGGGTGAGGGGAGAAGGGCTGGCCCAAGAAGGAGTCCTGGGGAA
>NW_007782373.1:0-366 GCF_000696425.1 Galeopterus variegatus
TATATATATATATATCTCCTGGAATTTGATTACATGTTCCTTCAAATCTCTCTCTCTCTCTTTTTTTTTTTTGGTTTTAATAAATTTCCTTATATCGTTATTGCAAGAAAAAAAAAACCTAATTTTGCATAAATTGAAGCAAGCAGCTTGTCTTCCTCTAAAGGAAAGTAGAAAATTTGTATGAGTTCCTACCAAATGGAAAGTGATGAGACTCTTTATATTAAAATTCTTATAGTTATTTGGGTACTTTGTCCTTTATTCAAAGTCACATAGTTATTAGATTGCAGATATAGAAGTTTCTGATTATAAACCTAGAAACCAGCCTGCACTTGTTTCTTTCCCTCCGTGTGGACCTTTCAAATTCCA
>NW_007782373.1:1944-2948 GCF_000696425.1 Galeopterus variegatus
TTTATTCCTGACAACTCCCTAACACTCTAACAGTCTCTCTCAGATGGATGGATGGATGGATATCGATGACACATGCATCTATACATTTATTATATACATTATATCTTTTTTTTTTTTTGAACCAAGCAATTGCCCATGTGCTCTTTGCCAGACATAAACACAGTCTGGCTTAAAAATTTTATATTCCTGTACGTTGGTAGGAAGATTGATTCTTTATATAAAAAACACCCACAAAATGAAATGATTGAAGAGTTGCTCTCTGTCTTTCTCTTTCTCTGACATAATGCAGGTAAAGTTTTTGATGAACCTTGTATGATTTGTGATGTGTGATTGTTTCAAATTTTTAAAATTGGACTACCCTTGATGAGGCCCTCTGACTAGTCGACTTATACACAGAAACCTTAATTAGAAAATTTAAGTTTTCTGGAGCTTTACTTTTCTTTTTTTTTCTTTAGGAAAATAACATTGCTTCAACTAGTGGTTCTATCAGGCTTATATTTGCATAATGCTTACATTGGGAGATCTAAATTTGGCTGCCTGTGGTGGCTTTAGTCTGTTGCTTTCTCATTTTGCACAATTTCATTTATTCTGTGCATCGGAAAATCTGTTAAGTGATTATTTTTCTAAATGATTAACTCAAAAGGCAATTCAATTTGCTCTCTCTATTAGGCTATTATGTAGGCCACACAATTTTGCCTGCATTCTGTTCACATTGTCTAACAATAAGTTGCTTTTATTTGTATTTATTTTTGGCTACTTGAATAAACTTGCTGCATTCTACCTTCTGAGTTACTTTATTTCAAGTAAGACATATGCAGTTCATCAATGTGGCTGTATTTGCCTTTGTTCATAGCATTTTCCTGAAGTTCAATAACAGACCAAGATGAGTTGTATTAGGATACTTCAAAAAGTTCATGGACAGATTTGTATTATCTTTCAACTCTATTTTTCTTTCTTTTTTTTTTTTTCCTTTTTGTCTTTTTTACTGACCGGCAACGGGATCG
>NW_007782374.1:0-2948 GCF_000696425.1 Galeopterus variegatus
GTCCCTTGTGATGACTCACTGGCCTCTGAGTGGCTCCCCTTTTTCAGCTGTTCTGGCTCCTTGCTCCTGTTTGGGTCCACGGGAACCCTGTTAGTGGTCTTGCTGTCCTGGGGGCCACCATGGCCCTCTTCTCCCCTGCCACCTCCAAGTCATTCCATCTAAAAGGCACAGCTGCGGCTTCTGCCGGCTCCTGCTCCATGTGCTCCAGCATTAAAGCAGCCACATCCCGAAACGCTGAGAGCAGTTTTTTCTTTCTCTCTTCGTGGTTTCTCCTGCCTTCGTGAATTCCATAGGTCTCTCCTCCTCTTCACCCGAGCTCCAGCAGCCCCAGCTTGGCTGATGTTACATTATTATAGTTGTAAATTCATTGATTTGTGGGAGAGAGTGACACTGGGGACCGTCTATTCTGCCATCTTGACCAGAAGTCCTTCCCGGTATTTGTTGCTATCACTTTACTGTCCTCACCACATGGTATTTCAGTGTCTCTGTTTATAGGTCTCTTTTGCCCACTAGACTCCTCAAGAGTAGGGCAGAGCAGATGACAATATAGGAGGATATCCCTTTGTTTTTGGTAGAAGGACACAGGCTAAATGGGAGAGTGAGGGGAAAAGGTCAGGTTTTCTCAAGTTGTTATTGTCCAAAAGCACAAAGCTCTATCCACGTGGCTGTGTTGGATAGATAAGTTTTGGCCTAGTAAACCATGGAGTATCCAAGGCTTCGTTAATAGAGATAGAAAGGAATTGCTCAGAGGGAAATGAAAAGCATACATATTTGATGAGCTTAATTTGTGGACTAAAAGAAACCTCTTTTAACTTTCAAATGCCTTTGTGAAAGTTTACGATCAAGCTCATACCAGTAATTAAAGCCATGGTATGAATGAATTTCTCAAACTACAGTCCTCTCTGCCTGCCACCTGGGAGAATGGCACTGAAGGGATAAGTGGGTGGTGGGTTGGAAGACAACAAGAGGGTTACATATGTGGGATTTTTAAATTGTTACCAGAGAGCAGCAGAGGTGAGGGAGGATGTGTAAGCCGAGATGGGGGGAGCTCAGGAAATCCATATTTTGGGCAAGCAAAGGTAACGTTGCCTACTTATAACTTGGTAAAGGTCCTCCCTCTTGGGCAGTAAGTGTTGACAACTCTTGTGCTACCAGACTACCTGTATCTTATGCACATATGTATCTACCCAGCTGAATACCAGCTCACTATTATAAACACCTTCAGGCTGTTTTCTGGGTAAAGCTACAGAAGTGCTGAGAATTTGCCTCCTTTATATAACGAAAAGAGACAGCCAAAGGAGATATATTTACTCATGAATAGCAATGAAAAGCCATATCTGCCAATAGTTCACAGTTCAAAAGGAACTTACTCAAGTAAGTGTCAGGTTAAGAAGCTCCTAGGGATGTGCAAAAAGCCATGTGGACACAGGGTTTAAGCTACCAATTCTTCCCTTGCATTTTGTGATAGGCCACCTAGTATTGATATCTGACCAGTGGGGAATTCAAGCATCTGTTCAATAGAAGAGGAAAACATGTTGAAGGAGACTAGAGATTCTTCTAGAAGACATGGCTTTAGAGAGTTCACAAAGACGCTGTAGAAAGACCTGAGTGGGACAAATAGAAGCTGATGCCTCAATTGGCAAATGGTCCAGTGATGAAAGTGAGATTGACAAACACTTTCTCTAGCCTAGAGAAAACGTGAGGCTAATCTGAGAGAAAAGAGATCAAACTTGGGAGGTCGTGAGTGACCCAGGGTGATGGAGTCCTATCTGGACATGGAAGGAACATGATCGTGTTGGGGTGCAGAAAGCGGATATCCCCCAAATATGGTGCTTTGACATTCTGGAATAAAGAAGAATCCTCAATGTCTCTCTGTCCTCTCTCCCCCCCAGTCTGTCTCTCTCTCTCTTTTTTTTTTTTTTTGCTTATATTTTTATTATTTTATTTTTTAAATTTATTTATTTTTTAAATTTTAATTTATCAATATACAATGTAGTTGATTTTTGTGTCCTCCTTTTCCTCCCTCTCTCTCCCCCCTCCCTCCCATCAGCATCACATCTGTTCACTTGTCTTAACAAGTTCAAGGAATTGTCGTGATTGCTGTGTCTTCTTCCCCCCTGCCAGCCTTTGCTCATTTGTATATTTACTTATTTTTTTTGTATTAGCGCTCACAAATAAGTGAGAACATGCAGTATTTCTCTTTCTGTGCCTGGCTTATTTCACTTAATATAATTTTCTCTTAAGTCCATCCATGTTGCTGCGAATGGTAGTATTTCATTTTTTTTTCCAGAGTAGTATTCCATTGTGTAGATAAACCACATTCTCCTTATCCACTCATTCGATCCCATCCTGTCTCTTAATCTTCTGTCAGTCTCCAAAGCACAGAATGAAACTGTTCTCTTATCTGCCTAAAGTCTAGACCTGCCAAAGAAGAAGACAATTACTTCTGGTCCTTTTCTTCTGTTTTCTTTAACTTAATTCATATTACAGGAAGGAAGACTGGAGTCTGTCAACACACCTGGACTAACTTTTGTCACAGACTACCATCTTCTATTTTGGTCTTATTTGGTATTTTGAAGACAATAATTTAACAGTCATCATCTGCTCTGCAGGCCAAATAGACTGTTCCAGGCCATTGAATGTTCTCCAGGACTATTGCATCCCCCTAAGAATCATTTACTCCTACACCCCCATCTTCTCCTTCCCTATGGAGATGGGTGTATAAGCTCTGTACCCCAATGGAAAATTGGGACATCACTCTCCTATGATTTCCCCATGCTTTGCCCCCTCCCAGAACGTTAAATAATAAAATTTGTTATGCCTTCTCTTCATATTAATCTAAATTCGTCAGTGTTTTTTATTAACAAACATTCGTGGGTAAAGAGGAAAGTTTCCCTTGGCCCGTACAGCTATGGCACTGTGAGCAGGATACCAAAAGCCTCCCTGCT
>NW_007782375.1:0-248 GCF_000696425.1 Galeopterus variegatus
TGGGGGACAAAGTCTTCCAGTGGGTCCATGGGAGTGATGGTAAACGGAGCCACTTCTGGTTTCACCCTTCGGTTCTTGGACCCACGTGTTCTTCCTATCGTTTGACCCAGTGCAACATAGAAGTCTTCCACTCCATGCATATACTGAACCCTATTATCTTTTCAGAGTGTTAAGTTTTTTCTAGTACATCAGCTGTTCCTTTAGGAGGTCATTTGATCTGTATGAACGATTATTATCTATATGGCTCC
>NW_007782375.1:2463-2948 GCF_000696425.1 Galeopterus variegatus
ATGTAATGATTCTTTGGATCTGCAGGTTTCAGTGTCTACTCAAACCCAGTGCCCAATAGCCCTCAAAATGTCTGAGTATTTCCCTTTCTGCAGTGCTCCTTTGCTCCTCTGGGGCAGGACTGGGGGAATCAAAGTATATTCTTGTGGCAGATGCAGAGCTTTTCTCCCCCAAAAGCTGGCTATCACTTCAATCAATGGGTCTGGAGGAAATTGGCTGTATCCTGGAATTGAGCAAAGACTCAAGTCTTTTTATTGGGTCCATCATCTTAAGCTTCCAGCTCCTCTATTCTAGATTTTTTATGGTTGTAGAAAAAAAGCACACTCTTTTTGGCCACTTTTCCACTATGTTCCTCAGGATTCTATGTTCTAGTCACTATCTCTACAACTCTCTGAAAATGGAGCCAGCTGGGCTGCGCCTCCCACCTTCTGGTCATCGTGGTCATTGTAGCTTCCTGGACTCTGGCTGTTGGGTGCTGCCACCTGGC
>NW_007782376.1:0-787 GCF_000696425.1 Galeopterus variegatus
GGTTGCGATCCCGTTGCCGGTCCCGGTCCGGTGTGGGCGCGACACTGAGGGTTGCAGTCCGGTGCCGGACACAAAAAAAGACAAAAAGGGGAAAAAAAAAAAAAAAAGTTTGGGGAAAATAGAATTGAAAGATAATACAAATATTTCCATGAACTTTTTGAAGTACCCTCATAGTATGTACTCAATAATAGTGAAATTGTTTAACTTGAATCTCCTCTGCTGTATCTTTGCTCCAGTCAAAGCCATCTTTATTTCTCTCTTAGTCCACTTTTCATAGACCATAGACTTACTGAGAGAAGTCTGTTCAGCAAGGACATAAAGGAGGAAAGCTCATGTCTATTTAGAATGTAAAAGGAAACTGACTAAATAACATGTATAGTGACTAATTTTAAAAACATTGGAATGCAGAAGTTCAAGGACAAAGTCAAACGGGGCAGTTTATAAGCCATGGAAAAAGTAGATATGGTAGGTTTATTTTTTATGTTTTACTCCCTGTAATTTTTTGAAAAATAATTATTTGTATCATACACACCTAGTGTAGCTGTATTGGTGCTACACATGTGGATGTAGCTAACTTAGAGTGATTCTGAGTAATTCTTTCCAGGAAAGGTAGGGGTGATTACTGTTATTTCTATTGTTTTCATTACTTAAATATTCATCAAAACTAATTGTATGTCTTGAAGATAGACTTAAACAAAGCTTTCTATAGACTTTTAACAAGAATGGAAAAATCAAAATTTAAATGAATAACTTTGAAAAAGTACAAAGTTACATTATATACCAAAAA
>NW_007782376.1:1101-2948 GCF_000696425.1 Galeopterus variegatus
AAAAATCAAAATTTAAATGAATAACTTTGAAAAAGTACAAAGTTACATTATATACCAAAAAGAATAATTATTTAGTGTCTTCTTTAAGTAAGATGAATATTTTAAATGCACTTTGCATATATCACATTTATGATTGAATTAAATAGAATCATATTTGACCTAATAAAATACTTGATATACTATCGGTCTCTTGATGAAAGATAGTTCTTTCCTCACACTTTTAAGAGAACATAGGTTATACACAAATGAGGTATGTTTTTTCCACTAAACAGGTATTTTGAGACTGAATCAACCAAAATAAATTTGTTGACTATAAGTCCATGTCTATACCACCTAAAACTATGTAATGATCATCCAATAATCAGTGCCCATCTCACAGTTTGAGAATTATCTACTCTGTAAAATTATGTATTTGTGTAAAACAATGTACAGTGCAATACAGAAGAGAGGTTAAGATCATGAGTTCTGGAGCTCTCTAGGTGTATTTCATTCTTGTTTCTAACCCCTCGGGAGCTTTGTGACTCAGGATGTCACATAACATTTCACTGTCTCACTCTCATTCATAAAATGGGAAGGATACTAAAAGTGCCTATATCATGGTGTTATTATGAAGATTAAATGAGTTGAATTATGTAAAGCATTTGCAATAGTTTCTGGTAATAAGGTAAAGGTCCTGCAACATTTACTGTCATTATTAAGGACTTAGTTGGTTTTGTCAAATAGAAAGTTATAAAGAGTGGTTTATTATCAGAATTCAGGGGAATGAAACAAATCTTCATGGGGCATCTTCGTGGCAGTACCAGAATGTTAACTACCTCTGCAAGCCTAGATAAGATCCAAATTTGCTGGGTTATAAGAACAAAGATGTGGATGCAGAAATTTACATAGTGTTTGGGACACTATGAAACTGTTGATTAGAACAGAATGGAAAATTCTGGCAAGCATTTAAGTAAAGAAGAGGTATGAAAACCAGCCTGACTAGATCCTATGTTGTGAGGAACTAAGGCCTGAACAAATCCTTAGCCTGTGAGATAAGGTGACTTCTACTGCATGTTTTCACCTTGAATTTTGTAATTCAAAAGTTTAGATTTCTTTTCTCATGTAGAAATGATTGAGTAGACTCAAATAACTTCAACCATTTTTATGTGTTTTTAATAGATGAAATCAATCCAGTGATGGCAGAGTTTTATGTTGAGATTTTTTTTCTATTGGTAGTATTTTAAACATGCTCACCAGTATCAAAGTTTCAAAATTTGTTGAAAACTAAAGACATAAAATTATTTTTGTAATGTTGAGCCCTGATGGAGGCATGCAGTGCAACTTACAGTGTCTCTTTCTCCAGAGCTGCAGAGTATAAAATTTCATTGCTTTCTCCCCAGGAGTTGCTGCATTACCAGTTAGGATATAGCTAACAGCCTGTCATTAGCCAGGCACTATCAGATCATCAAAACAAAGAAACTGCTGAAGCTGAATTAGATGTTCTCACTCTAATAATGGGCATAGTGGCACTATATAAAATCAAGACAGTAGTAACAGCACCGAAAGCCTGGACTATTTTCCTGTATTTCCAAACATTAGATTAACTTTATTTATTCATCCTGGCTTAATTTCTCTGTATCTTTCCAGGTTTGAGAACTATTGGCTTCAGAAAAATATCTACAGAGGTGACTGGAGCAGAAATTAGATCTACTGAAATTTAACGATATTAAAATGAACAGTCATTAGGCATATTACTTCAATACTGATTGGAGAATTGCTGGGCTCTGCTTAGCTTCCCACTTAATAATACCTGCTGGATATTGGAGTGTCTTAGATGCTCAGCTGCATGGTCTGTGAGCAGCAAAAAA
>NW_007782377.1:0-586 GCF_000696425.1 Galeopterus variegatus
GGCCCTGCCATATGTCTCAAAAGAAATCCCCAGGTTGCTCTGGTCACAGTTGATTTGAATAAAGAAAGTCTCAATCAAAAGCAATTATATATAGGCAGAACACAAGCAAGGCCTTCTGACTTGGCTTGGCAAGAAACACCGCCCAAAGACTACTCCATACTGGATGGTGACAATCCCAAAAGAGATACTCCATATTGGATGGTGACAATCCAACACAAGTTGATTCTCACTCTCCAAGTGGGAAGTATACACTTGGGATACAAACTGAGAGGCTTCCCCCACCTCAGAATGCATCTGGAACACTATGCAACATCTTGTGATGTTCCATGAGGCCTGATGTACATCCGATTCTTAAAGTATAGTATGCCTAGAAAGACAACGTCCTGTTCTACCTGTTATCCCCTTGTATACTTGAAATAAAGCACTGTTGTTAAAGGGAACGTAGACATACCTTCTTTTTTTTGCGACCCTAAGGCAATGGTCTCCGAACTTTTTCTAAGTGTGCATCCCTATTAGCAAAAAAGAAAAAAAAAAAGGGTGGGGGATGGAGAGTAGAGGAGAAGTAAGGGCTTGGAGCACACACACT
>NW_007782377.1:2510-2948 GCF_000696425.1 Galeopterus variegatus
AAGTTGGTATACAACTCCCCACTACTAAATTTGACTGGCTCAAAAAAAAAAAAAAGAAAAATTACATCATGATGCAAAGAAAAAGTGATGCAAGAAAAAAAGTGACTGAATGAGTATCTGATCTTTTTAATATATTTATATATATAACAAGGATCTTTTTATATATATAAAATATTGCATTTAAACAAATAAAGGAGAAAACAACAAAAACATTTTGATTTTCTCCCCACACCCCAAGGATGATTGTGCACACCCCCTGAAGTATGCACTCACTGGATTTCAAAGCACTTCTCTGAAGAACAAACTAATGTACATCATCCCTCCCTCCAAACTAATGTATATCATCCCTCTGGAGTCAGGATGCCCAAATTCAAAAATACTGACTCTTCCATTTGATAGCTTTGTTATCATGTTTGGGCATGATATCTAATATCTCTG
>NW_007782378.1:0-2948 GCF_000696425.1 Galeopterus variegatus
AAGCACCATTTGTGTGACATTGCCTTATTAATTAGTCTTCCACCTGAAATAGTATGCTTTAGTCTAAACTACCCACTTTCCTGAGATTCATAATGAATGGGTAAAAAGACTATTGTTATTTATTTTATTTGCTTCCCCTTCCCTTTTTCCCTAGGCACAGCTCTAGTAATTACTTTCTAGAAGCTAAAGTAATTATGTAACAAGCAATAACAGAGCACTAAAGAGTTTGTTATTAGGAATTTGGAGAGAGAATCCAGAATTATTCATATTTAATGAAAGAATTATTATCCAGCCTTTAAATTTATTTTGGGGGGGCAAGGGGCTGCAGCTGGCTGGTCCAGAGATCTGAACTCATGACCCTGGTATTACAAGGCTGTGCTCTAAACAACTGAGCCAACTGGCCAACCCTCTCAGCCTTTATATCTAAACTTTAAATAGCACCTTCCTGAATCTCTAATCAATCATACAATTAAATGTGACCTTTCCTTTCTCTGAACTTCTACGACACATTGTTTTGTGGGTTTGTTTGTTTGTTTGTTTGTTTTACCATTAATGGCATTTACAGTTTTATGTTTATGTGTATATGTGCACATACACTTTTTTTTTTTTTTTTTTTTTGGCTGGTCAGTATGGGGATCCAAACCCTTGACCTTGATGTTATCAGCACCACACTAACCAAATGAGCTGACTGACCAGCCCCTAATTTTTAGATATATTTTTTATACTTACCATTTTTCAGTAAACTTCTTCAGGGCTTTGAAGAAATATCCTCAGATATGTGTTCCCTGAAAACTTTTAACAGTGCCTTATAATTATTCATAGTAATTACTTTATGTTAACATTTGTTGAGTTGTGTTGAGAATATTTGCTACCTGTTAGCTGTAAAGGCATCTTTACTTTTGAGTATGGTAAGATATCAACATAAGTAATGAAGAAAGTACCTCTTTAATACCAAACTGAAAATATCCTGGGTCTGCTAAGGATACTTTAGCTCCAAGCCTGAAAGGCCAAGCTCATTCAAGATCTGAGAATGGAACTTTCATAGTATCTCTATGAAAACCTTCCATGAAAGACATGCAGTCTTTTCAAGATCCTCTGGTTTAGAGCTAGCCCAAACCCTTGTCATCTGGGTAATCACCTTTGATTTAAGTGGTGAGGGCTATATGAGAACCCATTGACTTCAGTTATACACACGATTCTAAGATACATAGAACATGTGAAAGTCCACTATTCCCTCCCAGTCTTGGGTTTCATGACTCATATTTTCCCACAGACATTGTCATGTATCTAGTAAGACTAGAGCTGTGCCTAGGGAAAAACATCTTTAAAATACAAAGTAGGTAGCATTTGAATTAAATGATGTGTTTTACTTTATCTTAAAAGAAATTTTAAAATTGCAGTTTCGGAACCTTTTATCAGAAGGTTCCACAATTAGACTGTTACTAGAATTGTGAATTTATATGTATGTATTTTGATTATTAAATATTAATTTTAACTGGTGTTTTCGTTACAGAAAATTTTTGTTATAATAACATTCAGCAAGCACATAGTGGAACAGATGGTGGCTTTCATTGGGTGAGTAATTCTTTAAGGACTCATATTAATATCATCACTGTTTGAATGGGAGTAAATTTGTGGGAGATTGAATTGGGATAGGATTTTCAAGATAGCTCTTTATTTTTTGACAAGCAAAAATCTTTTGCCCTTTAATTAGTTAAATTGAAGAAGACCTTTTTGTCCTATAGCAGGGAAGGATGAAGCTCATACATTAATTGTAAGCCAAACATTTCTCAAGTCATAATTCTTGATTTAAAAGAAGCTTTGGGGTTTGAGTGTATAGCCCCTCCAAAGAAATCAGAAATTGTCTTTAAATAAAAGACATGTGTGTATCATTACAGTTTAATGGGGCTTTCATACAGTACTGTGACTTTTGGCCAAAATAAGATGCCAGATACAGTTGCATTTAATTTAAATATAAATCTTTACATAAAATTTTAGTATTTCATTAAATAAGGCATGATAAGATGGTATAGTATTACCAAATTACGTCCAGTCTAAACCTATTACTTCACTAGAGAAAAATTAGGTCATTTAAAAGGCTACAGTATCCAATTCTTTTTATTTTCATGTTTAGTTTTAAGAAGTGAATAAAGCAGTTTTAACATGCAGTTTAAATGATAATATCACAAAATTGTGGAGCTCACTTTAATGAAACAGTAAAGACAAGACCCATTTTGTTTGGTTAATCAAATTAACTTTCAACTGGATTATGAATACTGTCAGGTATTAAATTGATATAAAACCAAAAATTGTTGGGTTTTTGGTTTATCTTTCATTATGATTTTTTTATTCATTGTTTACAGGAAAGAGGTATTTTTTCATTTAATAGTACAACTGCCCCATGGTTGAAAAGTGTCAAGTTGAAATGCCCTTTGTTTAGTTTGAATGTAAATCTTTATCTTAGCCACTTATAGAACAAGGCCTATATAAAAATTTTTGCTATTTTAAAAAAATTGCCACTTAGTGGTGAGTTTGTGAATATCGATGTTGTTATTCTTTAAACCATACATTATATATTATATTCATTCTTTTCTGTACATGGTATGTTTTGTTATAAAATAGTTTTGAGGCTGGCCGGTTAGCTCATTTGATTAGAGCATGATAACATGAAAGTCTGGGGTCAATCCCTGTAGTGGCCAGCAAAACAAAACAAAACAAAACATAGTTTTTAGTAATATTTTCTAGTTCAGCTTTAATGTAATAATTAAAGAAAAAAATATATTCTTGAGAATATAAAACCAAGAGCCAGTTATTGGTTTTATTAATTCCTAAGCTTTTGATTATTAATGTGGATTATAACTTGTAGATTAAAATTTAATTACTCCAGTTTTTTGCTGCCTGAATTTTTGCAAATAAAGCACTTTATGTATTACCATATATCACATTCA
>NW_007782379.1:0-300 GCF_000696425.1 Galeopterus variegatus
CGCAACACCGAGGGTTGCAATCCTGTTGCCGGTCAGTAAAAAAGACAAAAAGGAAAAAAAATGTTGTAAAAAAAGTACACATAAAGTAAGATAGAAAGGATAAAATGAAGTATATCAATAATCATATTAAAGATGAATGGGCTGATTTCTTCCATTAAAAGTCAGATTGTCAAATTGGTTAACAGATAAAACCCAACTCTAAACAACTTAGAACAAAGTGGTAAAGAAAGACTAAAAATAAAGGGATAGACAAAAATATCAAGCAGATGCCAATGGAAAGAAAGCAAGAATGATGATATT
>NW_007782379.1:844-2948 GCF_000696425.1 Galeopterus variegatus
GATGGTGGCTATTGGATTTTGGTATGCAGAAGAAATCACATGGGCAGAAGACAAAAAGAAAAATGAAGATCCCCTGAGCATGGCTGGGAAGGAGAGAAGGAAGAAAAGGTGGTTAACCAGCCAAAGAGTTAGTAAGACTTTGAGAGTGCAGGCCAGCACCAAGCAAGGAGTGGTGAAGCAAGTGCAGAGAGAATAAACGAAGGGCCTGGAACAGCCTAACAGAAGCTGTTGACATCAGAGAATGGACAGTGAGGAATGTCCAACAGTGGGATGACAAGTGGTTTCTAAAAACAAGAATGCTTAACATTTAGCGATGTGAACCTCCTCCATGCTTGGTCCCAAAACTTCCGTGAAAGTCAGCAGCAACAGATATAAAGCAAGAATTATTAGAACTGCAAGGAAAGTTTAATAAAAATATAATTAGAGACTCAGAATTCTTACAGAGTTAAATATATCTAGTAGACAGATTAGTAAATTTCATTTAGTAGATATATGTGAAACTTTAAATCCCTTCTCGTAGAGAATATCCATTTTCTCCCATTGATTCATGAAACACTTTACAAAATCAATCAGGTATCTGGCCAAAAAGAAAAGCTTAAAAAATTGAAGTTGCAAAAAAGAAAAGAAAAAGAAAAAGATATTTTTTTCAGGTTATCTTCTTTAACCATACTCCAATATAATGAGATATAAATTGTAAGGTTTTAACTATTAGAAAGTGAATCCATGAATCAAAAATAAAAATAAAAAGTTAAATTACAAACTATTGAGAACAAAAGCTACACTTAGAGTGAAATCATTGCTTTAACTGTCTTTATTATTAAAGAAAAAAGAGAAAACCACAAAGAAATTTAGTACGCATCACCAGAAATTAGAAAACAATGAACGAAACTAAAACAAACTAAAAAGGATTAATTAAATTAAAAGCTGAAATTAATAAAATAGAAAACAAAAACAAGCCAAAATAAAGCAGAAAGTATAAATAAATCCAAAAGCTGTTTTAATTTATCTTTTGAGACCAACAGAGTAGATAAACTCTCTGTGAACCTGATTAAAGAGAGAAGGTATGTGTCAAACACGCAAGAGAGGGCACTTGCAAAAATATGCAAGATTGAAAATGAGAAGGAGACAAAACCACAGATACGGGCGTGATTAAAAGAATTATAAGAGATTACTGCTTGCAATTCTATGGCTACAAATTTGAAAACAGAGGAAGGGAATGATTTCCTAACAAAATATAAATTACTTAAATTGCCAATCACTGTAGAGGATGGGCTGGTGATTAAGAATCTCTCATGGAAAAAGGAACAAAAACCAGATGGGTTTAATCTTTACAGAACAGATGATTCCAATGTTATTTAAACATTTCCAGGCCATGGGAAAAAAGGGGGAAAAAATCCCCTCAACTCATTTTATAAAGCCAGATTAATTTTAATTTCAAAGCCTGATATGATATCAAAAGAATATGTTACACCAATCTCACTCAAAAATGCACATACAAAAATTTTAGCTAAAATATTAGCAAATATTTGTCTTAGGTCAGGCTCCCTGGATAGACTGAGGTAGAGATATGCATGCCCAAGGTTTCGTGCAGAGCACTCTCAGGAACAACACCTGTAAGCAGGTAAGAGATGGGGATTGGTGAAGAAAGAGAGGTTGAAGTGCGATACAATTACAGTAGTGATTTGTAACTATCTGATCTGAACCAGGCACATGAAGTGGGAAGCTCTCTGAGTAAGAATTCAGCTGTGAGCCATGAGCAGTCCCCAATGGGGAAATAAGAGTCTCTGCTGATGGTGGCCTCTGGACACGACATTGCAGCATCCATCAGTCTCAAATGACTAGAATTTCAAAGGATACAGTATGAACAGGTATAATTTATTCTTGATTTCAACTGTGGTTTGCTCTCAAGAAATCTATCATTATAATGCTTTGCATTAACAAACTTAAAAATTGTTTTAAGAACACATAATTATTAGATGCTAAAAAGGCATTTGCTAAATTTGTTAATTCATCAGCCATTTCTGATACATTTATAGTTTTACACAATGCAGATACATGAACATATTATACACTCTGTCTTGTGTACGTGGTCTGCTTTTTTTTT
>NW_007782380.1:0-216 GCF_000696425.1 Galeopterus variegatus
GAGAGAGAGAGAGAGAGAGAGAGAGAGAGAGAAAGAGAAAGTCCTCCCCACACCACTCCCTTCCCTCGCTGGCAGTGCTAGGAGCTGCATCACTGACTCACGCCACTTGAATAATTGCCTTTTAATGGCACCACTTTCTTCACTTATAAAACCAGTCTCTTCTCCTGACTCAGAGGCCTCTGCCTCTGCTGGACACACGCGCCTCAGCCTGGGCCC
>NW_007782380.1:1963-2948 GCF_000696425.1 Galeopterus variegatus
GAAGGAGGGGAGAGAAGGAGAAAGGAGGAGGCAGTGAAACACGCTCCTTACATTTTCTGCTGCTCGTTCCATCAGACTAAGGGGCTGTGCGCCCAGGCAGAAAAGCCGCTCACATTCTAAAGAATAGCTCCCACCTTCCCCCACTCAAAGGAGGAACACCAATGTGGGTTTCTTACTTTACAGTCCACTAGCCACCTGAGTAGAACAGGTACATACTCAAAACAGGTGGACTTTCTTAACAAGCTGAAAGACTACAAGACCCTTCTTTTTAACGGTGCATACAAGCCTTCAAAAATGCAGTTCATGAATAAGTATTCCATTACTGTAACTTGTTTACATGACTTATCTTTGCAAGACTGCCCGTACTGAACAAGACAGATTGAGGGCAGATTTAAATGCAGCTATCACATTCACAGCTTGGGAAAGCATAGTTCTGCACCCGGATCCAACTGCAGAGGAAGGCACAGACCAGACGGACAAGGCTGCTGCAGGAGAAGCTGTTACTTTTATTTGGGTCCATCCTCTGAGGCTGCTGCATGGACTGTCAGGCAGCCAGCAGCCATTTCCAGCTCCATTCTCCACGGCTGCATACTAACTAGACTTGACTTCTCCAAGGAATCCTAGCTGCTGGGTACCAATTGGTCTCCTGGCCTTCCTAAAATAAGCCGAATTGTAGACTCCATGTAAAAGCATGGAGTGGCCAAACAGGAAGATACAAGAATTAAAATGTTGCAAAGGTAGGAGAAGGGACTGGCTACCTCTCCCCTAACTGACAAACATCTACTTAGAAGTATTCCCCTTTCTTGAAATATTTCAATTAAAACTTCATTCTGGATCTGAGAGTTGGTTCAAGATCCTGTAGCATCTCCTGCTTTGGGATGCGGCTTAGGGAATTCGGCTACCAGTGGACGTTAAGCACATAAAGATTATTGTGTGCATATTACACTCATTAATAAACGATTGGGAGATTAAGGAAAATTAAAAT
>NW_007782381.1:0-2948 GCF_000696425.1 Galeopterus variegatus
TCATTTCTTCCTTAAAAGTTTGGTGGAATTCACCAATGAAGCCATCTTGACCTGGTCATTTCTTTTTCAGTTTTTTAATTTCTGATTTAAATTATTTAATAAATGTAGTCCTATTTATTTCTTCTTATATGATTTTTGGAAATTTGTCTATTTCAAGGAATTGGTTCATTTCTTCTAAGCTATTATAATTGTTCATGATATGCCTTGACTATCCTTTTCATGTCCATGAGATCAGAAATAATGACCTCTTTTTCATTTTAAATATTAATGATTTTTGTCTTCTCTCTCTTTCTCTTAGCCCAGTGGAAATTTATCAATTCTATTGATTTTTTCAAAGAGCCAGTTTTTAGGCTTATTGACTTTCTCTATTGTTTTCCTGTTTATAATTTCATTGATTGCTGCTCTGATTTATATTATTTCTTCTCTTTTCCTTTTTTACCTTAAATTGCTTGTCTTTCTCTGGTTTCCTGAGGTGAAAGCTCAGATTATCGATTTTATATCTTTCTTCTCTTCTAATATATGCTCTTAATGATGTAACTTTCCCTTTGAACATGGCTTTCACTGTGTCCCATAAATTCTAAGTCACATTTTCATTTTCATTTAGTTCTAAGTATCTTCTAAAATTCTCTTAAGATTTCTTTCTTGAACCATGTGTTATTTAGAAATATGTTACTTAATCTGAGAGTTTTGTTATTATTATGTTATTGATTTCTAGTTTCAGTCCATTGTAGACTGAGAACATACTTTCTATAATCTCAATCTTTAAAAATTTGTGGGGGTGTGTTTTATGGCCCTGAATTTTGTCCATTTTGGTGAATAATCCCTGCAAACTTGAAAAAGCTGCACAGTCTACTGTGGTTAAATGGAGTATTCTATAAATATCAATTAAATCAACTTGATTGATACTCAGTTTGGGTCAACTATATCCTTACTGATTTTCTCTCTGCTTAATCTATCAATCACAGAATAAAAAGAGCTGAAATCTCCAGTTGCGGTATTGGATTCACCTATTTTTATGTGCGGTTCTATCAGTCAACCCTCACACTCCTAGGTGCATACACACTCAGAATTGGTATGTCTTAGAGAACTGGTCCCTTAATCATTATAAAATGCTCACTTTATCCCTGATCATTTTTATTCTTCTATGGTGTGCTTGGTCTGAAATTAGTATAGCTACTTCAGCTTTCTTTGATCTATGTTATTAAGGTATAAGTTCCTTCATATCTTTACTTTTAACATATCTAAACCTTTATATTTGAAGCTGGTTTCTTCTAGACAACATATAGCTCAATCTTGTTTGTTTTCTCTTTTTTGTTGGAATATTTAAATATTTACATATAAAGTGATTATTTACATAGGTGGATTAATAGGTAATAGGTATTGTGTGTCCAATTATTTTCTATTCATTACACTTGCTCTTGGTTTCTCTCCCCACCCTCTTGTTCTGCTTTCTCTGGTTGTAATTAAGTATTTTATGGAATTCCATTTCATCTCCTCTCTTAGTATATCAATTATATATATTTTTTAATTTTCTTAGTAGTTGCCTTTGATATGCAATATACATTTTTAACTAATCTAAGCCTATATTTAAATAATACTATGCCACATCACATGTGGTGCTATTATTACCTTCTGTTATTACAGAATATTCCAAATTCCTCCCATCCCTTAAGACATCTCTGTCATTTGTTTCACTTATCCATGTGCAATGAGCACCCAAGGCATTGTTACTATGATTACTTCAATCACTTACCTTTCAGATCAACTAAGAATTAAAAAAATAGGATTGTGTTTTATCTTCACTAATTTCCTCTTTACATTCTTCCTCTCTTGATACAGTTTGAGTTCCTGACATACGTAATTTTTTTACTCATTGAAGAAATTCTTTTAACATTCTTACACAGCAGGTCTGCTGATGGTAAAATCTCTAAGAGTTTGATTGTCTGACAAATTTTTCATTTTCCCTTCACTTTGAAGGATAATTCTACCAGATGCAGTATTCTAGGTTGGTGTTATATTTTTGTCACACTTTATATTTTTATTCTACTCTCTTTTTGCTTGCATGATTTCTGATAAGTTCATGGTAATTCTTACCCTTCTTCCTCTATATGTGATGCATTTCTCCCCTACTCCTGCTTTCTTTTCATATTTTCTCTATTTTTTGTCATTCTATTCTACTCTCTTTTTGCTTGCATGATTTCTGATAAGTTCATGGTAATTCTTACCCTTCTTCCTCTCTATGTGATGCATTTCTCCCCTACTCCTGCTTTCTTTTCATATTTTCTCTATTTTTTGTCATTTCGAATATTATAAGCTTTGATGTAGATGTTTTTGTCCTGTTAGGTGCTCACCTGGAGCTGTGCTTTGGTGGCTATCATTAGTTATGAAAACTTCTTAGTTCTTATTACTTCCAGTTTTCTTCCCCTCTATTCTTTCTTATTACTCCTCTGGTATTCCAATTACACATATGTTACAGCTTTTCAAATTGTCCCACAGTTCTTGGATGTTCTATTCATTTTTTTTTCTTTTACTCTTTTTTCTTTTTGTGTTTCAGTGTCCAGTCTACTAATAAGCCTGTCAAAGGCATTCTTCTTTTGTGTTACTATGGTTTGAATTTTAGCATTTCCTTTTGATTCTTTCTTAGACTATCCATCTCTCTGCTCTCATTTCCCATCTGTTCTTGCATGTTGTCTACTTTTTCCATTAGAGCCCTTAACACATAAATAATAGTTATTTTAAATTCCTGGTCTGGTTATTCCAGCACCTGTGTCATGTCTGAGTCTGTGTCTGATGCTTGCTTGTCTCTTCAGATTGTGTCTATTCTTGTCTTCTGGCATACCTTCTAATCTTTTATTGAAAGCCAAACACGTGTCCTCGTTCTTATCTACCTTGTTGTCTTTGAGCTTCCTTAAAACCTCAGCTAGCTTTTTTTTTTTTTTTTTTTTTTT
>NW_007782382.1:0-758 GCF_000696425.1 Galeopterus variegatus
TTTTTTTTTCCTTTTTGTCTTTTTTACTGACCGGCAATGGGATCGCAACCCTCGGTGTTACTCCCGCACCGTGCTCAGCCAGTGAGCGGGAACCTGTCTCCACATGGGATCTGAACCCTTGGCGGGAGCGCCGCCACGCTCCCAAGTGGCGCACTCTCCAGTGCGCCACCGGGCCGGCCCAGGCTACGGGATTTTCCTTTTCTTTTTCCAGTATGATTTTTCCAACTCTTGTTCTAAAGCACAAAGCAGGTCTGCCTCTAAAAGCAGTCTTCTAGAAGAAGGACCAAATGTCTACCATGCACATGGCAGTATCAGCAGCATTATTATAGGAAATACAAACACAAAGAGCATCCAGTTTTCAAGGAGCTTAGAAACTAGGAGGGAAGATAAAAGATAACCTGAAAGCGAGAAGGCTGTGAGCAAAATCGTCACACTACCCGCTCCACTCACAAGAAATCTGAGATGTTTCTCCAGGTCTTGGCTGTTTGACTCTATGCACAGTGTCATTGTCAGAGCTTCCGAGCTGACATTCAGAGATAAAGGAGCAAGTGAATTATACACTACTTAGGAAATTCAACACAATGATTCTTTGTCTTACAGAAAAGGTAAGAATACTTCCTGCCTCGTATGAATATAAATAGAGAGCTGTATTTTAGGACTTAAGATTCCATTGAGGCTTAATATGCACCCTTTTCAGTATTGTTGGGGATATACTGTCAACGTTTATTTAAAAATATAAAAGTGCTGCTTTCTGAATT
>NW_007782382.1:2558-2948 GCF_000696425.1 Galeopterus variegatus
GCTCACTGGCTGAGCGCGGTGCAGGTGCAACACCGAGGGTTGTGATCCCGTTGCCGGTCCCTGGTACAGGCGTGACACCGAGGGTTGAGATCCCGTTACCGGTCAGTAAAAAAAGACAAAAAAGGAAAAAAAAAAATATGGTACTTTGACACACTGAGCTAAAGGAGCCTCAGTTTCTCTCTCTGGACTTTCCCCATCCTCCCTGTCTCTCCCATCCTTTTTCTTCCTGAAACACCAAAAGGGACTCTCTAGAATTTCCTTACCTGACTGAGAGAACTTCTTTCCAAAAGAAATGCAATTGTCTTAAGACCTCCTCACTAGGAATCTCGTCAAATAACCAGGAGTTATTAACCAGCAGAGAAGAGACTGGGAGTTGTCACCACACCCAGA
>NW_007782383.1:0-311 GCF_000696425.1 Galeopterus variegatus
CACCATGTGGGATTGTCCCCAATAGAAGAAGCTGGATATTCCCCCACCTTCTCTATCTCCACCCCCACAGACCCATCCCAACCTGATACCAAATGAGTGGGCTCTCTTTCCTTGCTGTGCCATGTACCTTCTTTAACCCTGGCTTTTGTGTACCCTTGGACCTCAGTTTCCTTATCTGTATAACAGAGGCAGTTTTCTGTAGGGGGTAACATTTATAAAGCAAATGTATTTCACAGGGCCTAGCTTCCAGGACCCTGTAATTTCAGGTGTGGCCTAACTTTTTAAAATTACACATAGAAATGTTAAGCTTG
>NW_007782383.1:2299-2948 GCF_000696425.1 Galeopterus variegatus
ACCCTTATGACCTCGTTTATTCTTAAGTACTTCCTAAAAGCCCTGTCTCCAAATATAGACATATTGGGGGTTAGTGCATCAACATATGGTTAGTGCATCAACCTATGAATTTCAGGGGGGCAAAATTCCATTTACAACATCAATCAAAATCAAACAACTCCTCTGAAATGACTATGTTATAAATACACCTGTGGAGATCACCCGGATCAGGATATACAATATATGCAGCACCATAGAAGCTACCTTCTCAATCAACACTCTTGCCCCCCGAGGTCAACTAGTCTGACCTCTATCATTATAGATTTGTTTTACATGTTCTTGAAGTTCATGGTAATAAAATCATTTACTGTTTAATTTTGTTTCTAGTTTCTCTATCTCATCTTTATGTGTGTGAAATTGATCCATATCATTGCATATAATTCTAATTCATTCTTTTCCACTTCTGTATGGTATTTATTCAATTATATGAATATATCATAATTTATTCACCCATTCTGTTATTTGATGGATACTATGGACACTTTATGGTTATTATAAATAAAAACTACTATGAACATTTTCATACATGTTTTGCTGTTGTTGTTTTGTGGGAATATATGCACTCATCTCTCTTTGATATATACCTACATATCAAATTGCTAATTATAAT
>NW_007782384.1:0-1947 GCF_000696425.1 Galeopterus variegatus
ATCACAGTTTCATTCTCAAAAACACTAACGAAGCTTTAGAAGTCCACATGGTGAAAGAGTAATTGAAATACATTAAAAAGCAAATTAAATTGAAAAAGATACTCTGCCAAACTGTCCTAAAAAACTGAACCTTTATGCCCAGAATCAAGTGTTCTCAGGAGGAACGAAGCGGGTTTCCCGAGTGAACAGCGGAGAAGAAAGTTACAGAGGCTGGGGTCGGATTATCTAAAGTACGAAGCTCAGCAATGCTTGGCTACTATTCTACAGAAACGTGTCTACACTACTGTTCACAACTCACACAATCACGGACAGGCACAACACCCCACCTTCTCCCTGCACTATGTATGCCCTGAAGTCGGCTCCACGTGGTTGAGCCACATGTCCTCAACCCTTCCTCTGTCCCCACACTGCACACTTCTGACTGTGGGAGAATAGGACCTGTCGTAAATAGCCTCTGTTTAAGTGAACACTCCGGACCTTTTCATGGCAGTGCTGAAGACAGCCAGAAACCACCAGTGAGTCAAACGGGACTGCATGTTGGTGGCACGTGGCGTACAGACTGGCAGGTTCCTGCAGGACAGCATGCCCATGCCACTTCCAGAGTCTTCAGTCACGTAGCCATCCTGGATATTTAATTCTTCGTCTGACTGTAATTTTCGTTGGCTTGTTTGGCAGCTGGTAGGTACGGGGATCTGACCCCAGTGTCATCAGCTCCACGCTCTAAACAACTGAGCTAACTGGCCAACCTGTGATGATAATTTTCAAAAGACTGTACTTCCACTGCATTTCAGAAATGGGTCCAAACATGAACCATACTTTGCTTTTCCATTTACAAATTTATAAGGCTGTCACTTATTTTGTGTTAGAATACGGTGAAATTATGATGTGTCCACATTATCTTCGAAAAGGTTTTTTGAAACCTTACATAAAGTGTACATACCTTAAGTTCAATGAATTTTCATCTACGTACCAATCCTCAGACCACCACTCACATCAAGACGTTGCACACGTGCCCTGCCTTGGGAGCTCCCCTTGGCCCCTCCCAGTCAACCCCCCAGGGCAGTGACTGCCCTGCCCTACGTGACCACACATCCACTCTGCTGCTCCGGGGCTTCGCGTGTGTGGGATCACGTGCTTGTGTCTGGCTTTATTCATTGATATCAGCCTGTGAAAGTCACCCACGCCCGCCGCTGCCTGGAGCAGGGTTTGTTCCTGTCCGTCGCCGCGTCACATTGTAGTCCACTGCACAGCTGAACCACCCAAGCCACTGCGCAGACTGCAGTCGGGACAGCAGTACTCGTATGGCTGTCAGTGTCTTCTGGTGGACGTACGCTCTCACTTGTGTTGGACATACACCCAAGACAGGAGTTCTGGACCACAGGGTATTTGTATGTGTAGCTTTAGCAGATACTGCCAAATAGTTTTCCAAAGGTTTATGATTCATCTAAATTGATTTTTGTGCTTGGTGAGAGGTAGGGTTCAAGATTCACTTTTTTCTCCATGTGGATGTCCAACTCACTCAGCACCATATGTTGGAAAGATCATCCGCTCCAACTGCCTTGTAGAGGTGACACTGTGGCATGTCAGGTGGCCACTCGTGTCAGTTTCTGCCACTGGACCCTTTGTTCCAGTCTGCTTGTCTGTCCTTGCACCAATACCACACAGCTCAACTCTGCAGCTCTAGAAGCCTTGATATCTGCTTATGTCAACCCCCAGCCTCTCCTTTTTCAAGATCATTTCAGCTGTGTTAACCAGGGCTTTTATTTTCTGTGTCCTGATGCTTTGACAGCTGGGGCCTTGCTGAGCCTGAAGGGACGGCCCCTCCCAGGGCTGGTCAATCCCTAGACACAGTAAAGTTCTGGCCTGTGAGCCCACCTTCATACGCAAACCAACCTACCCAGAGCACACCCCCCGCCACCTCCTCTGTGGGGCTGTCACACTCAGGGT
>NW_007782384.1:2461-2948 GCF_000696425.1 Galeopterus variegatus
GGGCTGTCACACTCAGGGTCACTGTCCACCTGCCCTGATCACCCCAGGGCCAGGAGACAGATAACCAGGGACAGCCGCTATGTCCCAGAGCCCACCGAGGTTATTCAAACCAGCCAGTGCTAGGCTCGCTCCCCCCTTGCCTGGTCCTCCCCGCAAAGACCACTGTGAAGCTCTTACCCACATTCCTTCCCCCTCTGGCCGACCCTGGAGCTTCCCTGGGTGACACCCGTGGCATGGTGTGCTTCCTATTTCTAGGGACCACTGCTTGTAGTGAAACTTCTTCCTTCACTACAGGCATTTCTGTCTGCGTGTCTTACCACACCTGATTAAAACAAATCCCAGGTGCCCTTTGATCACTGTCCTAAATCCTTTGCATTTCCAAACATATTTAGAAGGAGTTAGTCAATTTACAAACACACACACACGCACACACACACACTCGTCCCTGCTGGAAATTTAATAGGAACTGCATGGAATCCATAAATTA
>NW_007782385.1:0-251 GCF_000696425.1 Galeopterus variegatus
GACACTGCAAAATCAGTATTAAGAGGGAAGGTTATTGCAATAAATGTTTACATCAGAAGAATAGAAAGGTTTCAAATAAACAATCTAACACTACAGCCCAAAGAACTAGAAAAACAAGAACAATCCAAGAACAAAATTAGTAGGGCCGGCCCCATGGCGCACTCGAGAGTGCGGCGCTTGGAAGTGCAGTGGCACTCCTGCTGCGGGTTCGGATCCTATATAGGGATGGCCGGTGCACTCACTGGCTGAGC
>NW_007782385.1:3354-3647 GCF_000696425.1 Galeopterus variegatus
TTTTTTCAAACTCATCCTTTGAGGCCAGTATCACCCTGATACCTAAACCAGACAAGGATACAACAGGAAAAAAATAATACTGTGGGCCAATATCTTTGATGAACACAGATGCAAAAATCCTCAATAAAATATTAGCAAATAAAATACAGCAACACATCAAAAAAATTATACAACATGATCAAGTGGGATTCATCACAGGGATATAAGGGTGGTTCAACATACACAAGTCAATAAATGTGATACACCACAGGAACAAAATCAAGGACAAAAACCATATGATTATTTCAATAGAT
>NW_007782385.1:5756-6301 GCF_000696425.1 Galeopterus variegatus
TATTGCAGCTTTATTTACAATAGGCAAGAGTTGGAACCAACCTGCATTTCCATCAACAGATTACTAGATAATGAAAATATGGTATATACACACAGTGGAAACTACTCTGCCATGAAAAGGAATGAAAATTTGCCATTTGCAGGAACATGGACGAACTTGGAGAAAATCATATTAAGTGAAATAAGCCAGGCATAGAAAGAGAAATACCACTTGTTCTTAGTCATAAGTGGGAGCTAAAAAATAAGCAAATTTTTAAAGAAGAAAGAAAGATACAACAATCACAATAATACTCTCAACTTTCAAAAGGAGAGAACAGAACTGAGGTTACCAGAGGTGGGAAAAGGGGAGGTTACAGAGGAATTGGCAAAGGGACATGAAAAATGATGACACTGTATGATGCTGAATATTCTAATTATCCTGATTGGAGTATCACATACAGCACACAGGTATTGATAGTCAACTCAGCACCCCACAGATATGTACGATCAACTATGTTATAATAAAAAGTAAATAAAAATTTTAAAAGTCCAGTAGGTCAAAAAATA
>NW_007782386.1:0-732 GCF_000696425.1 Galeopterus variegatus
AGCAATGAAAATATTCAGATGTGCTTAGTTGCCCCAAGTGAGGATAATCATATCTTAGTGTGTCCTTGAAAACAAACACTACTCAACATTTAGTGTTCTTGTTATTTAACCAATTGGAGTATGAATGGATATGTAAGAAGTCTTGATAGATGATGTGTTTCCTCTCAGTAACTGCATTTCTTCATAAATTTCTGGCCTTGAAACTAACTCTAACTTGAATGCTCCTGCCTTCATAATTCCCAAGATTAGTTGTCTGAGAGGACACTACACAAGGCTATGTGAGATAAGAGTGATCACATTTAGTGGAATTGACCAGCCAACTCCATAAAATAATCATTTTGGTCAATCTTTTCCTAATAGCTAGCAAAACCGTATTTTGGTACAACCAATTCTCATGTTTTACATAAGAAACAAGATATCAGTGGCTTTACCTATATCATGCCCAACTGGGAAATTTAATTTGATTAAAGTTTTGCATATATTAAAATATTATTTCTATCTGGCCACATGGAGGGCCTCACAGTGGATGGGTGGGAGGGGTGTCGGGGTTTTTGTTTTTTGCCATGAAACATTCCACAATGATCATATACAGTGGAATATCCTTCTAAGGGAAAAATCAAAAATTTATAGAGCACAGCCAAAAAACAAAACAGAACACAAGAAGACAAATGAAAAGAATAAAGTGAGGAAGTACTAAGTCTATATTACTGGGACAAAAATAGTTAAGGTAAA
>NW_007782386.1:2515-2947 GCF_000696425.1 Galeopterus variegatus
TTTTTTTTTCCATGCAACTCTAAGCTGTGAGGGGGAGAACCACCTATTATACATAAAGATAGTATTAGTCATAAGCAAATGGCTAATGTCAGTAGCAATAAAATTCATTTCCAGGGCACCTGTTAGGTGATTCTTTGTGGGCCGATTTGCATTTCCCTTTGTGGTTTTGAACTCCTTTTGGCTTCCTAATACTTTAAAACACAAGTCTGATGGAATGAGAGATCGAATGAAAGACTTTGATTTAAGCTAAGTACTTTGTGGACATTGGGAAACCAGCTTTTGTCTTAAATTACATAGCCTTGGGAATGGCAGCATGTAAGACAAAGCGACATGATCTTTGTCATTGCTGTTGACCCATCTCCAGTTGACACATGCATGCAAGTTATATTGATTGGGTCACTTGAGGTTTCTCATTTCCCATAAAATAATGTT
>NW_007782387.1:0-742 GCF_000696425.1 Galeopterus variegatus
CCCCTTTCCCGTCCCCCCCCCCCCCCCATTTTGTGGCTATTTGCTTTTTTTGTTCTTTTCAGTGTTCAAAGTACTTTGCAATGTCAGTCTGCACAGAGCTGGAATACAATTCTTCGTCAGTGTAAAGGAGCTCTCCTGCACCGGCACCAGGGGTTCCCTGGATGGCTTCTCACTAGGGTCTCACAGAGTTGAGCATCAGACACATTCAGGACCTTCACTGGCTTTGCAGAGGGTAAAGGTTAAATGTGACCTCTCAGATGGGGCTGGCCAGTGCACGTCCTATATCATCGCTATCCACTGAGTGCTGTGTTTCTTGATAGCTGATATTTCTAGTCCCAGCTTTGAACACTGCATTTTTTTTCCTTCTGACCTCTTTTCTAAAGATGACCCATTAATCCACCAACACTTATTATCTGGGGGAACAAAAAATGCCTAGTCTTGGGCCGGCCGGTGGCGCACTGGAGAGTGCGCTGCTTGGGAGCCCGGCGGCGCTCCCACCGAGGGTTCGGATCCCATGTGGAGACCGGTTCCCGCTCTCTGGCTGAGCGCGGTGTGGGCGAAACACCGAGGGTTGCGATCTCGTTACCGGTCAGTAAAAAAAGAAAAAAAGAAAAATGCCTAGTCTTTGGTGAGCCTGGTTAAAAAGACCAGGCTCTCTCCAGTGAAGTGCAGAACATGATTTCTATAGAGGTTCCACTTCATGATTTCTGTAGAGAAAGAGAATCACCCAGGAGAAGACAGA
>NW_007782387.1:2605-2947 GCF_000696425.1 Galeopterus variegatus
CTAAGTGAAGTCTCTCCGTGCCACCTCCTAGTCCAGCCCAAGTTTATAGGGGCCTGCACACAAAGCCAAGAAGCAATTGCTAAGAAACAAGCTAACATCACTAACTCAGATGTCTTATGACAATGACCACTATCTTTGGTGGTCTTGTGATTCAGGTAGCACGTCATTGCTATGTATTGTTCTAACTACCTTACCTCTAGTTACCGCATGACATTTGTGGGCAGGGTTCACACAAAGACACGGCAAGTGGCAAGGGCTTCAAGTTGGAGTGAGTGAGGTCCACAGTCTCACAGGTTCAAATGAGATAATGTGGATAGAAGTTTATAGTATTTAGCATAATAC
>NW_007782388.1:0-513 GCF_000696425.1 Galeopterus variegatus
TAGGGTGAGGGAAGCATTCAGGGGAGCTTCAGGGGGAAGGAAGGTGTTGTAGGCTCACAGATGGCTACAAAAGTCACGTAAGACACAGTGATTGAAGAACATTAGTAGCAAACAATATAATTGAATTATCCCACATAAAGCAAAATATAGGCTATCAGTCAACGGGACAGAAGGAAAAAAAAGCTGGAGGGCTCTACACCAAATTATAGAAAAGTTATCTCTGACACATGACACTGGAGAATTCCCACTTCTCTATTACGCATTTCTCTAGGGTTTCAACTTTGACAATGTAAGTCAAAAAAATTCATATATTTCAAGGTAAACAAGACTTCACAGAAATCCAAAATCTTCTCATCATCAGGTTTGGAGTATGTATTTTTCATATTTGCAATGAAACGTTATTCAACTGTTTAATTTTTAATATTCTAATTTGAAGGCAAACATAGAAATATTTTCTTTAAGCTTTTTTTTTTTTTGGAATCTGGTATTTTCTTTTTTTACCTTCACTTTCTT
>NW_007782388.1:2444-2947 GCF_000696425.1 Galeopterus variegatus
GTGCCTTTGTCAAAAATCAGATGGCTGTAGGTGTGTGGGTTGATTTCTGGATTCTCTGTTCCATTCCATTGATCAGTGTGTCTGTTTTTATGCCAGTACCATGCTGTGGAATCTGGTATTCTTAAATTTACCAGTTTCACAATTCAAATCTAAAAGCATAGCTATCTACCAAAAGGCCTCTGGAGAATTTAAACCAAAGATGCTCCCGCTTCCTGCTCTGACTCAGCAACACTGTAGATGAAAGGACTAACATGTGCAAACCTCCCCCCTACTTCCTGTACTCACCCCACCTACCCAGAAAATGTTCAGCAGAACTAAATGTGTAACATGATAGGTCCTCCCTGAGGTTCTTCTAGCCACATGGCATGAGAACAGAGAACACAACCTCCAGCACAGTGGTTTCTACAAATTCCGTCATGGCAGAGATGTGCCAGAATTTTTCATTTTAAATCGTGTCACATGGCCCAAGCAGAGGGAAACTGGTACATTTTCTTTAGGCCATT
>NW_007782389.1:0-667 GCF_000696425.1 Galeopterus variegatus
CTCCTCACTTTGATCTTACTCAGTGATGGTGGTGGCAGGATGGGAGCTTGGTCACACCAGTGTCTGCCCCTTTCTCATCCCAAGCCCCAAGCAGGTGGGCAGTGGAGGTGGTGGGAACAGGGGCGGGATCAAGGCTGGCTGGAAGAAGGCGGCATTTATGTGCATGAAAACACACAGAACCTCCAGGCCCCCCAGTCATCTCCCAGCCCCATCTCTTCCCACTCACCCCTGAGCCCCCAGGTTACAGCCGGAGTGCCAGGAGGAAGAAGACGGCGGGGGGCGAATGCGCTCGTGGTCATCCTGCATCTGCAGACGGATGGGCCGGCGCAGCCCCCAGGAGATGTTCAGCAGCCCCTCCACAATGAATTCATCTTCTTCCTGCCCACAAAGCAGGTGGCATGGTGAGCCCAGAAAAGCCTCACAGAAAGGCCCAGAAAAGCACAACACCAAGGGACCAATGATAGCATCCTTCATGCATCCTAGCTGGCAGCCAGACTATATTCGCAGGATGGGGCAGTCGCCCGGTCCATGCCCCAGCTCTGAGACATGCTCCACCATAAACCACCCTGAGACCCCAAAGCTGACCTCTCAGGTTAGCACAAAAGCTGCTGCAAAATTTCAAATTATAAAAACAGTTTTTTGAAAGTAGAAAACATCTCTTAAAATG
>NW_007782389.1:2687-2947 GCF_000696425.1 Galeopterus variegatus
TGTAGGTCTTCAGATGCAGGAGAAGTTCATTCCTTAGGGGCAGAAATACAAGAGGCATAACGTTCTCAGCTGAAGCCACTTATAAAATGGTTGTTCCTTCTTTTTCTCACCCCTAACCTGGCCTTCAGTCACCTCACTTTGGGCTTTGTCCACATATGTGGGCACACATGCGCGCGCACACACACACACACACACACAGAGTTCTGCCACTACCACTCCATTACCGTCCTCCCCCAACACCACCCCGGAGCAGACCCAAT
>NW_007782390.1:0-242 GCF_000696425.1 Galeopterus variegatus
GTTTGCATGTAGAAGTCACTAAGATTATTCCAGGTATCTCGGGTGAGGACAGCAGAGAGGAAAGGCATATCTGAGGAAAAAGAATTTGGATCCTCTAGAAAGAGGAGTAGATTACCCATACCAGGACAGAGGCAGCAGAGCTCTACAAAACCTGCGAGTAGTGAGAACCTGATACTCAGAATCACTTCTTTGCATCACATTGATGAGGTGCTTGGAGTGTAGAGCAATGAACATTTTTTGTA
>NW_007782390.1:2345-2947 GCF_000696425.1 Galeopterus variegatus
CTGAAACTTCATGAAGAACATTTCTGATTATTTCTATATTGCAGTGATATTAATGATCTGTATTTCTTTCCATGAACAGCATAAATTGCTATTTAAAGAACGTTAAAATGAATACAAAACAAGTTAAGCTTAAAGAGAAAAAAATAAGGATTTCATCTAAAGACTCAGAGAATAACGACTCCACAAACTCACTCTTGATAGAGATAGCTGATGCATCAGATCTTACTTCTTAGCCTCCACAACATACTAACTCCTAATATCTTTCATTCCCATTTTCAGGCACCTTGGGGGGAAAAAAAAGACATTTATGATCAATGTTGAGAAATCCATCCTTACAGGTTCCTTTACCCGTATTGGTTTAGCACATGGAGAGGGCACATTATCACACATGGCAGCAATTAAAATTTGATGAAATATCAATCAGGCCTAATTTGGCTTTTAAAAAAAATCCCTAAACAAGCATTTCTCTCCATGAGAATATATAGTTATTGAAAGATTAAGAAGTCTTTTTTATAACAAATTATATGCTTTATTATCATAGCTATTTATATGATTAGTTTTATAGAACACAGACATAATAACTACATTTTATTGCAGATTCA
>NW_007782391.1:0-1085 GCF_000696425.1 Galeopterus variegatus
ACAAAAAGTTTACATGGATTGCACTTGATGTCCATCATCAAGGTGTCACCCATGGATTAGACGTGTGTCCTGCAGGGCCACTGCCCAAGCCAAGGAAACAGAGACAGTCTCTGGGGCTGGTGTCATGTGACCCTTCATCTCTTCCCTCATGTACAGCAGTTGCATCTCGCTCCACCTTGTCACACGACCAGCCAGGCCATCGTTACTCTGGGAGCCCACTGTTAAAGCTGCAATATCAGTGTGACAGTGGTTGACCTATGACAGTCTCCAGGAGGACTTTCAGCAGCCCAGGTTGAAATCACCTCCCTTGCTGGGTTCTCATCAGAGCCCCTGCTCCGGGTGGGACGTTGTCTAGGGGACACATGTCTGGGTTCACATCCTCTTCTCCCCGGTTCCTCTGTGTTCCACCTGCAGATGCCATCCCAGCAGGTGGGGCTTCCAGGGCCCTGATTGGCTGAGACCCTGACCCCCCCCCCCGGTGTCAGTTCTACAGGAGGGGACAGTGGCTGCCCCGGAGTTGGGTTCTACATGGTGCCCGGTGTCTGTGGAGCACAGAGATTGGACCTCCCCCTCCCCTGCCCTACTCACCTACAGGTTCAAGGCCACACTGTGGTGGGGGGGGGTTGGTGGGGACTCCAGAGACTCAGGGTGTCACATGGCAAAATGGCAGAAGCAAGAGGCGGTGACGAGCAGGGAAGGCCCCGGAGGAGGCAGGAAATGCTGGTGACTTTGAGTTCTTTCTAGGTGTGTTTATGGTTCTATAGTCTGGGGCGACCCGACCTAAACGCCACCGATCTGAAGGGAAGTCACCCCGTGGCGGTGCTGTCACCTGACCCGAGGGTTCTAGAAACAATCGGGGTGCGCTGGGCCTGGGGTCCTTGCAGGTGGTCTTCACGGTGCACTCTGCTCTCTCCCTTCTCCTTCTTTCCTTCCTTCCCTCCTTCCTTCCTTCCCTGCCTCCCTCCCTACTTGGGAAGGGTGAACCCAGCTTGCAACCCCTCCCCTCGGGCAGGGGAGCTGGAGAGATGGGTGGAGGGAGAGAACGGGGACTGTGATCAGAGTCTCATTGCTTTGCTGAGCTGCCT
>NW_007782391.1:2495-2947 GCF_000696425.1 Galeopterus variegatus
GGCCTGATCGCCTCTTACAGGTCCCTCCTCGTAATACTGTTACAATGGCGATTAAATTTCAACATGAGTTTTGGAGGGGACAGACATTCAAACCATGGCAGTGTCCCCCACTTGAGGGCAGCCTGGGCAGTCCACGTCTCCTGCCTCTCCTCAATGCCATGGTTATACACATGGAGCCACAGGAAATGATGAGGACGTCTATGATGCCTTCTGCATGCTGTAAAGATATGGGGGGCGATACCCTGGTCTTTCTTCCTGGACAATTGCACCACAGTAGCTACTTGCCCAGCCACGACCAGCTGCTTCAGCCAGATTCTTGCCCTCAGAATGCTCCAGGTGGGTAGCAGACACCAGTTTCTATGTGTACGTATACCTTATACTCCGAGAACTGTCCTGGGTACACCTGCTCCATGCCCCATCTGTCCTGAGAGCAGGAATGGAGAAGACCGCAA
>NW_007782392.1:0-2946 GCF_000696425.1 Galeopterus variegatus
GCGCACTCTCCAGTGTGCCACCGGGCCAGCCCAAAAAGAGGATATTATGCATGCTTTTATTTGCATAAAGTTCTAGAACAGACAAAACTAATCTGTGGAGAAGAACTCAGAATAGTGGTTTTCTGGATGAAGGTGGAGTAGATTGCCTGCGAAGGATCACAAGAAAAATTCTTGGGTGAAGTATCAGTTACATTGGTGTAGGCATTTGTCAAAACACATCAAATCGTACAGCTAAGACCTGTACATTTCATGGTACATGAATAATATCCCAGTTTTGACAATGAAATACTTATCCAGGGTTAAATGTAGCCAAAGGGTAGGCGACATGAAGGAAACGGAGATGATGCTGTGACTCCTAGTAGAAAAAAATGCCAACAGTCAGGTACCAGATCACAACATTGCTACTTACTACCAGTTCAGTCCAGTCCAGTCCCAAGTCACAGCAAAGAAACAGTGAGAACCCAGCTTAGGAAAAGTGGGAGAAAGGTGCAGCTTGGAAAATGTGGAGCAGCAATTGTGAGTATTGTGCATTAGATAAAAACAAAACATCCTGCTTAAGAAATAAAAAAGCAAGGTAAAAATCAGATCGGGTCTGTCTGAGCCTCCATAAAATAAAGCTCACAAGATACAAGGAAAAAGTAAGCCCAAGCCAAAATACATCCAACAACCAACTCAAGGCAGGAGAAATCACATGCACCCAAGAATAGCAGGCTTAAAGTAGGTCAGACAAGCACTCCTCCTTTCCTCCAAAACACTCATTAGAGCTGCTGCTGGTGTCCTAAGGGGTTCCCCTCATGCTCTAGAGGGAGAAGCAGCCCTGGTTGTTCACTGGGCAACAGCTCTGAATGTACCATCCAGCTGACTTCTCAGCAATTCCAGGCAAGTTACAGGACACATTGTGCAGAGTTGTAAACACATTCCAACAGCCTGGGTGTTATCTTCTCGAATTTTAAAATAAAGTGGTACCTTTTTTTCTTTTCAATTTGTTAGTTCAAGATAGCTCTTGATGCACCAGCTACTATTATGGTCACAACAAACCAAAAACAAAACAATAATCTCTCATTCAGACATTTCGAGTGACAAGGGAATAAGAGTATGTGTGGACATACACTGTTGATTACACGTGTTTTTCTCTTGGCCCAAGAAAAAATGGAAGGAAAAAAAATGATAATGGTATTAATTCACAGGGAAAAAAGAGACCGTTAACAGGTGGAACAGGGAATGGGAAATGTCAGCACAGTTATTGGGAGACTATGATAGAGTCGGGGGAGGAATGGGACGGGCTTAGCAGAACAGAGATGCTTGTGATGAGGACGTAGTTATGAGAAGTGACACTTTTTGGGGAACTGTTGAAAGGGACAGTTCTAAGAGGGAAAATGGGAGTTAAGCACATAGCAGCAAACAGACTTGTTTCAAGTCTGCACACAGTACCACTAGACACCCCCTCTGTATTGCTCACCCCAACCATGCAGTCAGGTAGCCACCTGTCCCCTTTCCCCAGCAGGAGACAAGAGGGTGACTCTCCAAATAAAGTGGACACAAGGTGCTCTGGATTTGGGGGCATCAGGCAGAGAAGACAGTAGTAGGAGACACAAGGGTGAATGCGAAAGGATTAAGTGAAAACTCTACCTTGAACTTTAGAACTCCAGCTTGGGTTATTCCTCTTGCTCCCAATCACCTGGGGAGACCTGTCCTGCATTCTTTCCCAAGAAAGATGTTTTCCACCTCAACCACCCCAACTAGAGACTAAACCGAGAGAAGAAAAGCATGGGATGGAAGAAATAGGACCTCAGGAAGGCAGCACAGAACATCCCAGGTTTTCAGCTCTGTGTCAGGCTTAGAGAATAAACTGGAGCAGAAGAATGGGGAGGTTGGAAGCCCTCAGGAGGAGGAGTGGCGCAGCTGGAGGGGGTGGACGGCTGAATGGAACTGATGGGTTGTTTGGAGCTGTATTTCAGCATTTGGCAAGGTTATTAGTAGGCATATGCCAGATGTGTTAGAGCATCTGGAAAGAGTTAGTGATAAGTACCTTTAAAAAATGAAGCAAATGGAAAAAATAAGGCAATAGTTAATTCTAAGAATAACAAAAATGTAATGAAAGATAGGAAATTGAACCAAATCACACCACTTGACCCACTAGTAAAAATTGTTATATAGTGCTATTTAATCGGTGATGTAGCCAAAATTTGACATATAAATCCACAGAGAAGAGAGGGGAAGAGGAAAGAAAGTGGGGCTGGTGTTGGTGCAAGAGAGCTAAAGTCCCAAATAAAAAAGAAAAACAAGAAAGATATTATCTATTAATGAATTAATAAATAGCATTAAAAGTCTATCATTTGGAAATACAGAGGCAAATAGTTAAAAAACTAAGATGTTGAAAGTGGCTTCCTCCAGGGAGAATGGAGATGAGGAAGATGAGGGTAGGATAGAGCTGTGTCTCCGTGTCTGTCCGTCCCTGGCCTCACCTGTCCTGGACATGCTGGTCACCTGCTTCTGCAATTCCCTGCAACTGTTCACCTGAGAGTGCTCTCTAGTTGGGCTCACCTGCACTGGGGCAGGGATGCTGGAGGTGACGCCTGTTCCCAGCAACCATCAGACAAATGATGGATGGGACTCGAAGGATGAACAGTCCAACATGCTTGTACCCTGGGGTGGCTTGACTCTGAGCTGTGTCCTGCACCATCTCCAGAGCTGCCTGGTGGAATTAAGCCCCAGCACACATAGTGTTATCCTGTTCATTGATGCTCCCTGAATTGGCTCCCTTCCCTTCCTTTCCCACCTCCTTACCAGTGCTTTCTGGAATCACCTTCTAAAGAAACCACGTGCACTCTGATGTTTCAGGGTCTTGTTTCAGGGTCTGCTTCTGGGAAGCCCAACCTAAAACAAGTTTTTTCTCAATATGATGCTTTCAGAACTACAGATGTTTTTTTTTTTTTTTTTTTTTTT
>NW_007782393.1:0-2946 GCF_000696425.1 Galeopterus variegatus
ACAAAACAAAACACTACTGAAAGAAACTAAAAAGGACACAAAAACATGGAAAGACATACCATGGTCTTGGATGGAAAGAATTAACATTGTGAAAAATGCCCATTTTATCCAAAGCACTTTACATAGTCAATGTAATCCCAATCAAAATACCAATAACATTTTTCACAAAAATACAAAAAGCTATCCTAACATTTATATGGAACAACAAAAGACTCTGAATAGCCAAAGCAATCCTGAGCAAAAATAAATAAATAAATAAAGCTGGAGGCACAACACTATCCAACTCCAAATAATGTTACAAAGCTATTGTAACTTAAACCACATGGTATTGGCATAAAAACAGACACTTGAATCAATGGAACAGAATAGAAAACCTGGGAATCAACCCATATACTTACAGCCAGCTAATCTTTGACAAAGGCAAAAAGAATGCATATTGGGAAAATGACTTCCTTTCATTAAGTGGTGCTGGGAAAATTGTACATCCATATGCAGAAGTATGAAACTGGACCTCTACCACTCACCATATACCAAAATCAACTCAAAATGGATTAAAGCCAAATATAAGACCTGAAACCATAAAATTACTAAAGGAAAACATGAAAGAGACACTCTAGGAAGTAGAACTGAGCAAAGACTTTATGAATAAGACCCCACAAGCACAAGCAACAAAAGAAAAAATCAACAAATGTGATAATATCAAACCAATCAACAGAGTGGAAAGACAACCTACAGAATGGGAGAGAATTTTGACAAAGTATACATCTGACAAGGGATTAATATCCAGAATATATATATAAAGAACTCAAACAACTACACATTATTAAAACAAATAATCCAATTAAAAAATGAACAAAGGGGATGAATGGACATTATTCTAAGGAAGGCATACAAATGGCCAACAGGTACATGAAAAAATGCTCATTATCACTATTCATCAGGGAAATGCAAACCGAAACCACATTGAGACATCATATCACCCCAGTTAGACTGGCTATTATTAATAAGACTGAAAAATAACAAATGCTGGCGAGGATGTGTGGAACAGGAACTCTTCTACACTATTGGTGGGACTGTAAATTAGAAAACAGTATGGAGGTTACTCAAACAACTACAGAAAAAACTACCATGTGATCCTTGGAATCCCTCTACTGGGTATATACCCAAAGGAATGGAAATCATCATGTCAAAGGGAGACTTGTATTCCCATGTTCATCGCAGCTCTATTTACAATAGTCAAGATATGGGAACAACCTCAGTGTTCATCAACTGACAACTGGATAAGGAAAATGTGATATATATATACAATGGAATACTACTCAGCCATAAAACAGAATGAAGTTCTGCCATTTGTTGCAACATGGATGAATCTGGAAAAAATTATGTTATGTGAAATAAGCCAGACAGGAAAGAGAAATACCATGTATTCTCACTCATAACTTAGCGCTATGAGAAAGGAAGGAAGGAAGGAAGGAAGGAAGGAAGGAAGTAAGGAAGGAAGGAAGGAAGGAAGGAAGGAGGGACTAAGAAAAGAAAAAGAAACCACAACAATTTGTTGAACTTTCAGAAAGAGAACAAATTTAAGAATACTAGTGATGCGGGCAGGGAGATGGAAGGAAAGTGCTTGGGGGTGATCCATCAGGTAAAAGGCATAAAGATAAATTACTATTTGCAATAATGAATATGCTAACAATAAAAATTAAAAATTAAAAAATAAAGAAAAAAAGAATGATAGTATTCACTTTCTCTCATCCTGACACTAAAATATAGGGAGCTGGTTAAATATATATATATATTTTTCTCATCATGGTCATCTTGCAGTTCACCTACAGCCAGCCTCAGATGGGCATCTTCTAGTTCTCCCTCCTAAACCTATGACCTATTCCTGTATTCCTTCCTGGGTTTCTCAAAATCCTGTTTACTGAAACAACAGTTGCCAGTCCTCACTGTCCATTTTTGAAGGAGGCATCTTTCAGATTCCTGATAATATAGTCCACAAAACTAAAAAAAATAAAAACAAACTATCACCTTCACCTCCTCCCAACTCCCACTTAAAATTGCTGCCTGTTATCAACACATGATGAGCTATTTTGGCTAACACAATTTTTACTTTTTATTGACCCCTTCCCATCACTCTTTCAAACCAGGAGTGAGGTGCAGAAGAAAGAAAAGTACGAAGTAGATATAAATTCCTATCCTGCAACACAAATAACATTAGAGCAAACCAAATATCCATTTTACAATCCACAATGAGAGCTCCATGTGCAACTATTGATCCTCTATACATTATTAGAAAACCAGCAGGATGGGACTGTTCAATGTTATAGTATGGGGATGTAAATGTCTTTGAAGGTAGGGAGGAAGCAAGAAAATTATTCTGTCTGCTGCAAGATAGATGTTTATAGTCTTATGTATGTATATCTCTACAGAAAAGGGAGGAATTTAGTTTCAAGGACATCAGAAACTAGAAGAGGTAAAGAAGAGATACAAAGATTTAAAAGGACTCATCATACCTATAACAATTATTTGAACAAAAACTATACATATGAGTGTCTTTTGGATATGAAAGAGATGGCTGCCAAATAGTTGTAAATGGCATACATTCTTGAAAATCTCCTTTGTGGTATCAGAAAGATTTGCAAGAACTGGCATTTTTCAGCAGGTCCTCCTTTTTAGCAGGAATGACCTGTATATGTGCACTGAACCTGACTCATTGGCTGAAGTGAGGCTTGGATGTACACTCTTGAACCTGTGAGCCCCAGAGCAGTCATTTATGCTATTAAGTCACTGTTGTGTAAAATATGAACCTTAGGTTAAATATTTTGGATTATATGCAGTTCCACTTAGTAAGTATTCACTAAAGGAGCAATCTGAAGGGCCATGCACCAGGACAAAGCTGCAAGGGACTGACAAAGAGAACATCCCAACCCCCCCCCCCCCCCACCC
>NW_007782394.1:0-2946 GCF_000696425.1 Galeopterus variegatus
TTGAGGGTTCTAGTATGAGTTATTTAGGCTGCAAGATTAACACTGAATAGTGTACAATGGCTACATGCTACATTGTTATTACTTGCCTGGTGACTTGCATTAAAATAAAGGTCTAGGAAATAGATTTCATTATTCAAAGTATACTTTTGATCTACTTCTCTATTTAAAGAGAAAATATCAAGCAACTCTTAGAGACTTTCATGTGAAGATTCTCTGATGAGACAAACCACACATTTATGTAAGGTGTATACATATATTTCCAGTATCTTCTTGATATGACTACCCACCCTTCACTCTTTATATGCATATCCTAATATTCTTTTATCTAAGACCTTATTTAGATCACAGGGCCAGCAAAAAACTCATTAAAAAACAAAGTAATTACTTAAAGAGAGATGATAGTTATTTTATCAGACTTATTGATGCTAGCTTTAGCAATCATTTTTCTATGACTTTTGGTTTAAAATGAGACCATTTTAAATGCAAACAGTTAGTGGTATGTTATTCAGCCATTAAAAAATAATGATCAAAAAGACTATGTAATAGATTGGAGAAGAGCTTAATATGTAACAGAAAATAGGATAAAAGAATATACAGGTGTTGGGAAAATGGAACAATTTGGTCAGGCTCCCCTCCCTCAGAGCCAGTTCAGGGTGGTTCAGTAAACATTGTGTGTGTGGGTGGAGTACATGGGCCTGCAAGGTGGTACCACTTTGGCTGGTTTTTACTGCCTCAGGTGCCCACCCTGTGCAGCCATGTTTTTCCAGACCTGCAGCTTCCAAGGATGGTGTGGCTGGTTGCCTAGCTCATAGACTTGTGTGAAAGGGTCTGGTGAGCCAGCCTGGTGTGGAGGGGTCTGGTGACCCAGTCTGACATGTAAAGGGTCTGTGACCCAGTCTGTGAATGGGCTTGAGGGGTCTAGGAGATCCAGACTCAGCCCTAGCTCAACCATTGGCCCAGTCAATGCAGGATTACTGACGACAACTAGCGTGGTCGCCTAGCTTTACAATTGGTGTCACAACAGGATTAAGAGCTAGACAATTGGTGCTGTGAGGATTCCAGGCCTCGCAGTAGCCCTTAGCATAGCCAGACAGCAAGACATATCAAAAAGACTGGAACTCTGTTTTAGAAAGCTATACTTTTTTAAATAAGAAAATATATCAAAATATTAACAATATTTATTTTCATGTGTGTGGCAGAATTTCTGGTCTTTTTTTCTACTTTAAATTTCATTTACATTTTTCTTTAAAGAACATAGATTATGTTCATAAATAACATATATTATCTGTTAATAGCTAATTAATAACATACATTAGAAGGTAACATGTATTAGATGAACATATGTTAATATGAAGTTATATAGTATAGCAAAGAGGCTAAGAATGTCAATTCTGGATACAGAGTGACTAAATTTAAATGGTGATTCCCCTCCACAAGCTGTCGCAATGCTCTGTACCACCATTTCTTCATCTATAAAATGGGCAGACTTAGAGTCTTAACTTATGAGTTAAGATTAAGTCTGTTGTAAAGAACAGATGTGCTAATGTAAATAAAACAACTAAAATAATGTCCAGCACATAGTAGTTAGCCAATACATATTAGCTATTATGATTAAATTTCTAATTAGAAACACATTAAAAATTTAGGACAACCTAACCTTCAGTGTTCTTTGAAAAAACATTGTTAAAACCTAGAATTTAACTTAAAATTTGTGGTAACATTGCATAAATTGAGATAACTTAACATCCTTAACTATTTGGAATATAGTCAAAAATGTGGATTTTTAAGTCTTTGAATATATAAAAAATAGATGTCAGAAAGTTCATACACTTACGCTCATGTAATTCATTCTTTAAGTATTCTCAAGCTCTCACTCAGAGAAATTGTTCTTATTTTGCCCCCAATATTAATACTCTGCTAATGTAGGGATTTTATTCCCCCTCATAACCACAGCAAACAAGGAATAGAAGAAACGATGGTGGCCAGTAGAAGCACTATCACTGACATGAATGAGGAGAGAAAGCTGACAGCTGGGTCGTGGGGACAAGAACAGACTGGCAGACTAGCTACACATTATGAAAACAGCAACAACAGCAGCAGAATCAAGAACCATTGATTCTAGGGAGGGACAAACAGCTTCTGGAAGGAAAATATCATTTTGTATTTTGCAGTACAGTGAATAAAAACAGGGGATGCTTCTGCTAAATTATTATCATTGTTATGATTAGAATTCACTATTTCATAAAGCAGGAACATTTTTCACACATTTTAGAGTTTTTCTTTTTTTAATTTAGTACTTTTGTGTGGGATGTGCTGCGGGAAGAAATAATGGCATGAAATAGTGAGTTCCTTAACAATTTCAGATAATTGGGTACTGTATTAGTCCATTTTTGTGTTGCTATGACAGAATACCTGAAACTGGGTAATTTATAAAGAAAGGAGGTTTATCTGGCTGATGATTCTGGGACGGCAGCATTGGATGAGGGCCTCAGGCTGCTTCTACTCACAGTGGAAAGTGGCAGGTGGCAGGCAGCCAGCAGGTACAGGCAGATCACATGGTGAGAGGAAGAGAGAGAGAGAGAGAGAGAGAGAGAGAGAGACAGAGAGGCGGGGGGGCGGAGGGAGGGAGGGAGGATTAATCTGTTCATGAGGGGTCCACCGCCGTAACTCAAATAGCTGCCAACATTGCTACACTGGGGATCAAATTTCCACATGTGTTCTGGGAAGACAATACATCCAAACTCCCTCACTCATATGTTTTTCTAATATCGTACAGGCACTGACATTACAGGTATAATCAATTAATTTAACTAACAGTAGTTCTTGAAGAAAGATTCATTTAACGGTAAACTGCAATAAAAATTAACATATCTTCACATAGAAACTTTTTTCTAGATCTTACTCTTATTTTTATTATTATTTTTTTTTCTTTTTGTCTTTTTTCAT
>NW_007782395.1:0-569 GCF_000696425.1 Galeopterus variegatus
GCGTTTTGCCCAAGATCACAACCTTGCCTGGCTTCTTAGCAAGCCCCAGCCTGCCTCCTCATTTCTTCGGTGGTTTCTCCTGCAAGTGTTTCCTTGATGACTTCCACATGGATCTCTCATGGTCCATTTCCAGGAAGTTCAAACTAAAACCACCACATTTACTTGGTCTCAATTTATGACAACTCATGACATTTCCAGTTGAGGATATGCTTGATTTAACACTGTTTGAAAGGAACAGACTGAAGGTTTGTCCCTTCTAACTCCAGGCTTCTAGGAACCTCAGAGGCTGTCAGTGCTCTACCAACATCTCCTTAGGCCCTTCTCCCATAGTCAGGCTTTCTAGTTCATGATATGACTGTCAACAGCCAGCACCTTTGTCTTTGGGGATACCCAAAGAGCTCAAAGGGCATGAAAATATATCCCCACAGTAGCTGGCTTTAGCCAATACCTTATGGGGTGAAAAAGTACAAATACTTCTGCTCCACAGCTCCTGATTGAAACAACTCAAGTATGACCCTATACTGTCTCCAGAGGTCCTGTGCCATATTGATCTCTTCACTATCCATAGG
>NW_007782395.1:2225-2946 GCF_000696425.1 Galeopterus variegatus
ACCAGAAGTGTTTCAAACTTCAGTTGTTGGATTTTGCAATATTTGTAGATACTTAACAGTTTAGCATTCCTAATCCAAGAATCTGAAATCCAGAATGCTCCAGCAAGCATTTCCTTTGAGAGTCATGTTGGTGCTCAGTTTGGGGTTTTGGGTTTTCGGATTAGGGATGCTCAGCCTGTATTGTCCCCAAAAGCTAGCACACAGTATCCAGCAGCCAAAGAATAGATGCCATGACTCTGGTCACCATTATACACCATGGCCCACTAGGAGATGGGGTGTTTCCTGCCTTACAACTTCAGCCCCTGGTGATTAGATCTTCAGATCCCCCAGAGAGAAATATATCACCCTGAGGATACAGAATGAGTTCCATAGAACCTAGAGCTACAATGGATCACTCAGGTATTTTATACTAGTAAACCAGCAGACAAAGAGAAGAGTTGCTCTACTGGCGAGGATAACTGACCCTGTTAACCATGAAGTAATAGGTTTCTGCAGCAAAGTGGGGGGATATTTATGGACTTGTGGGGTTTACTGGAAGCCTCTCAGTGCCAGTATGGGTTGTGACAGAAGTACAGTTATTGCAGCAACCATGGCCTGACAAGGGCAAGATAACCAGCTACTCAGACCCCTCATGGATAATACTACAGGGCAGGCAGTCTGGATCAGCAGAGGTACTGGCAGAGGTTGAAAAATCTAGAATGTATTTAGAAGAGGGAGATAA
>NW_007782396.1:0-2946 GCF_000696425.1 Galeopterus variegatus
ACTTACAAGTCACCTATAAGAGAACCCCCATCAGACTAACTTCTCAGCTGAAACCTCACAGCCCAGAAGAAAATGGGATGATATATTTTGAAAACTAAAAGAAAAAATTTGTCTGCCAAGAATCCTATATCCAGCATGGTTATTCTTCAGATATGAGGCAGAAATAGTGTATTTCCCTGACAAACAAAAATTATGGAAGTACACTACCACACAACCAGCCCTGCAAGAAATACTCAAAGGAATCCTGCATCTGGAATATGAAAAATGATAATCAATATAATGTATTTGCAAGAAAGAGCAAAACCCACCATTAAAACCAAAATGCAAATGAAAAAGAGAAAGAAGCTAAATCGTGTCACTTCAAAAATCCAACTGACATTGAAGAAGAAAAATAAAAGGGGAATAAAGGGACAAATGATGTTTAAAACATCTAAATGAAAAAGCAATATGATGACAGGAGCAAAGGAGTACTTATCAATAACAACCCTAAATGTAAATGGATTAAACTCCCCATTCAAAAGACACAGACTGACCGATTGGATTAAAAAGCTAGACTCAACTATATGCTGTTTTTAAGAGACCCACCTCACCTATAAATACAAACACAGACTAAAAGTGAAGGGATGGCAAAAGATATGCCATGTGAACAAGAACCCAAACTGAGTAGGGGTTGCTATTCTTATATAATATAAAATAGACTTCAAACCCAAAACCATAAAAAGAGACAAAGATGGCCATTATATAATCATAAAAGGATCTATCCAGTTAGAGGACATAACAATTATAAATATGTATTCATCCAACAGTGGAGCACCTAGATATGTAAAGCAAACACTCTTAGACCTAAAAAAAGAGATATACCCAAATACAATAATAGAGGGTGACCTGAACATCCCTCTCTCAGCATTAGAAAGATATTTCAGACAACAAATCGACAAAGAAACACAGGATTTAAACTACACATTAGACCAATTGGACCTGGCAGATACCTACAGAACGTTTCATCTAACAGCTAGAGAATATACATTCTTCTCATCAAACATGGGACATTCTCCATGATAGACTATATACTAGGTCACAAATCAAATCTTAGCAAATTTTAAAAAGTTAAAATCATCCCAAGTATCTTTTCAGACCACAATGTATTAGAACTGGAAAACAACAATAAGCAAAATTCTGGAAACTACTCAAGCACATGGAAACTGAACAACAGATTCCTAAATGACCTATGGGTGTAAGAAGAAATTAAATAGGAAATCAAAAAATTTCTTGAAACGAATGAAAATAAAGGGTACATCATACCAAAACGTATGGGATACTGAAAAATCAGTACTGAGAGGAAAGTTTATTGCAATAAATACTTAAATCAAAAGAATGTAAGATTTTAAATAAATGACTTAACACTACATCTCAAAGAACTGGAAAAACAACAATAATGCATTCTCGAAAGTAGTAGACAGAAAGAAATAATCAAGATGAGAGCAGAACTAAATGAAATAGAGATCCAAAAAATAATTCAAAAGATCAATGAAACAAAAAGTTGTTTTTTTGAGAAGAAACAATAGACAAACCATTAGCTAGGTTAACATAAAAAGAAGAGGGAATATCCAAATAATGAAAGTCATAAATGAAATGGGAGACATTGCAACCAATACCACAGAAATATGAAGAATCATTAGAGTTTATTATAAACAACTGTACTCTAACAAATATGAAAACCTGGAGGAAAGGGATAAATTTCTGGACACATACAAACTATCATGAATGAATCAAAAAGAAGCAGAGAACCTGAACTGACCAATAACCAACAATGAGACTGAAGCTATAATTAGCAATCTTCCAACAAAGAAAAGTCCAGGACCAGATGGCTTTACAGCTGAATTCTATAAAACCTTTAAAGAAAAATTAGTACCACTTCTCTTCAAACTTTTCCAAAAAATTGAAACAGAAACCATTTTCCCAAACTCAATCTATTAGGACAGCATCACACTGATACCAAAATTAGGTAAAGATACAACAAATAAAGGAAAGCTATGGGCCAATATCCTTAATAATCATAGATGCAAAAATCTTCATCAAAATGAAAGCAATCAGATTACAGCAACACATCAAAAAGAATTATACACCAAGATCAAGTGGGATTCATCCCTTGGATGCCAAGTTGGTTCAACATATGCAAGTTAATAATTATAATACACCATATCAACAAAACCAAGGACAAAAACTATATGATTATCTCAATTGCTACAGAAAAGCCATTTGACAAAATTCGACATCCCTTCATGATTAAGATTATCAGCAAATTAGGTATAGAAGGAAATCATCTCCAATCTGGTCTCACAAGGTTACATGTCATTTGATTTCACTGATACAGCAATCTTGAAAAGACAAAATGATAGTGATGGGGCATGGATCAATGGTTGCTCGGGTAAGGATTAGGGAAATGTGTGTTGATAATGGAATAGCATGAGGGGGTTTAGGGGGAGTGGAACTCCTCTCCATTCTAATTGTGATGGTTGTCACATGAACCTATGTGTGTGTTAAAATTCATTAAGCTGAATTATTAAATAATATCAATTTTAATGTATGATGACTTAAAAATATTTTAAAGGTATTAAAAATATGGAGAAAACATGAATTAGAGGACCAAATTCCAAATAGGAAATGGTGATTTACATGGTTTAATTAATGCAGTTTTCCAGACCAAAATGTTACATATCCAGCCCATTAATAAAATTTAGATGAATGCAAATTGTTCAAAATAGATTGGCTTCAAACAAAAGAAGCCCCAAGTTTTTTAACTGGATGCATATAGTAATGATAGTTATTGATTATTAATCTTCATACTTATGTCCAACGTAATTTGAGGAGGAAAATAGAGTGACCTGATTGCAAATGTAGTGGATTGAATTATGTCCTCCCAAAACTCACGGAAGGTTGAACTGT
>NW_007782397.1:0-638 GCF_000696425.1 Galeopterus variegatus
TTTTTTGTTGTATATTTGTCTGATTTTGGCATCAAGTTGATGCTGGCCTCACTGAATGAGTTTGGAAAAGGGCATCTATCTTAATTTGTTGAAATAGTTCGAAAGAATTGTTAATTCTTCTTTAAAGGTTTGGTGGAATTCAGCAGTGGAGCCATCTGGTCCTGGGTTTTTCTTTGTTGGGAGACTGCTGATTGCTGCATCAATCTTACTGCTCATTCTTGGTCTGCGCAGATTTTGTGTTTCTTCATCATTCAGTCTTGGCAGTTTGTGTGTGTCCAAAAATTTATCCATTTCTTCCATATTTCCAATTTGTTGGTGTATAGTTTTTCATAAAAGTCTCTAATGATTATTTGTATTTCTGTGAGTCTTTTTATTTGTATTTCTGTGAGTCTTTGTGTGTGTGTGTGTGTGTGTGTGTGTGTGTGTGTGTCTTTGGCCAGTCAGGGATCCGAACCCATGTCCGTGGCATTATAAGGCTGCACTCTAGCCAACTGAGCTAACTGGCCAGACCTGTGTTTCTGTGGTATCAATGATAATGTTAATTTCTGATTTTTGTTATTTGGGCCTTCTCTCTTCTTTTTTTTTTAGTTAGTCTTGCCAGTGGATTTTCTATTTTGTTTATTTTCTCAAAAAAACAA
>NW_007782397.1:2201-2946 GCF_000696425.1 Galeopterus variegatus
TTATATTTCTTTTGTTCCTTTCCATTTTATTGGTTATCTTTGATGTTGGGTATTTTTTTTTGTTGTAGTGATAAAACACATTCCTTTATCTTTCTCATTTGCATATCTGTTCTACTAGCAGTGTTTATTCTTTTTGTGTGTTTATGGTGACATACATCTCTCTTTTGATTCCAGATGTAGGACTTCTTTGAAGATTTGTTGAAGGGCCAGACTTGTGGTGGTGAATTCCCACAGCTTTTGTTTGTGTGGAAAAGATACTACTTCTCCTTCATTTCTGAAGGAAAGCTTTGCTGGATATAGTATTTGGCTGGCATTTGGTTGTTGTTTTAGCACTTTTAACATGTCATTCCAATCTCTCCTGGCCTGTAGGGTTTCCATTAAAAAGTCTGCTGTTGACCTGATCGGGATTCCCTTACAGGTGATTTTATGCTTTTCTCTTGCTTTTTTAGAATTCTTTCTTTGTCTTTAACTTTTAATAATTTGATTATAATGTGTCTTGAGGAGGTTCTTTTGGGGAATAATTAGGCTTCTTGGATCTGTAAGAACATATCTATCCCAATATTAGGGAAGTTTTCAGCTATTATTTTATTAAATAGGCTTTCAATGCCTTTTCCCTTCTCTTACCCTTCTGGTACAACCATAATGTGGATGTTTGTATACCTAAGGTTATCAGAAAGATTCTGTAGGTTTTCCTTACTTTTTTAAAATTCTTTTTTCTTTTCTTTTTTTTTTTTTTTTTTTTTGT
>NW_007782398.1:0-643 GCF_000696425.1 Galeopterus variegatus
AAAAAAAAAAAAAAATGAAAGTAGGAGGACCCCAAAGCCCTTGCTACCAAAGACCTTAAAAACCTATGCTGCCATGGCTATTGCCACAAACTATTATAGCCTATGATACTGAGGTACCCACAGCTATTGGTAACATTGAAGAACCTACACAGAGACTAAACTACTGCATCTACATAAAAACAGAATCACCACACCCTTTTCAATCAGCATACTAAGACCTAAATGCAGGTGATAGACTCTGTCTGTGAAAGCCATTCTGTAAAGTTTGGAAGAGGTGATTGTTTCACCAGATGCACAGTCATCAACACAGGGACACAAGAAACATGAAAAAGCAATTACACCACCAAAGAAACACAATAACATGCCAGTGACAGATCCCACAGAAAAGAAAATCAATGGACTGTCAGAAAATAAATTCAGAATAATGATCTTTAGAAAACTCAACAAGATCCAAACAATACAGATAGACAATTCAACAAAAACATGAATACAACTCATGATCTTCACAAGAAATTTAAAAATAGAGAGCATAAAAAATAATCAAACAGAAATCATACAGTTGAATAATTCAATGAATGAAATAAAAAATAGAATACAAAGCTTACACAGCAGACTATAGCAAGCAGAAAAAAGAATCTCTGAA
>NW_007782398.1:2595-2946 GCF_000696425.1 Galeopterus variegatus
GAAATCCCCTGCCACAATGACTAAACACCAAAGGAAAGATACCAGAAATATGAAAAATCAATAAGCACACCAGCAAAGGGTAAAATAACACTCAAGCTTAAGATCCTATAGAACAAGAAGTTGTTGAAATAACTGACAAGGAATTTTGAGTGATAATTCTAAAGAAACTAAATGAGATACAAAAAAACTCAGCTGGACCACACGATGAAATGAAGAAAAGCATACAAGACATGAAAGAAGAAATGCGCATGGCAATCAGTGTCCTGAAAAAGAATGTAGCAGAGCTTGCAGAGCTGAAGAATTCACTCAATGAAATAAAAAAACACAATAGAGAGTTTGACCAGCAGACTA
>NW_007782399.1:0-451 GCF_000696425.1 Galeopterus variegatus
GGCATGCATAATTTAAAAAAATAGTTCGTGTTTTGGTTTTGAATATTCATTTTTATTTTATTTGAATGCATACAATAATTCAAAAAATACATTTGCATATTTAATGTATTTAAGATCTGTAATAAAAATCATTCAGCAATTTGAAGTAAGTATAGCCACAAATTTTACTTTTTCCTTTATTCTATCAGACAGATCTCTTACATTTATACAATATAGGGGAAAAGATTGGGTAGATGAAAGGAGCCTTTTATTGTTTTTCTCCATTATATTTTACATTTTCTTACATAAAGCATGAATTTGAGTAATTAGAGATTACTTAACAAGCTAAATAAATATATCCAGCAAATTAAAACAATTCATTTTACCTATTAAGCATGATATAATTATTTCTCCAAAATTAGATCCTTTAAATAATTTTTAAGCAGCAAATATAACAGCATTTGATGTTGCA
>NW_007782399.1:2359-2946 GCF_000696425.1 Galeopterus variegatus
GTGAGAAAATACTGAAGTAAAAGAAAAGAAAGATGAATGGAAGAGTGTGGTGTAATCTACTGTGGAGACTCATGGGTGATAAAATCATAAAAAACAGAACACTTTTGTTCATTTTAGAAGAACATAAAATCACAACTATACTTTTCCATCCTACTATATTCCTTTATGTATACAAGGTATATTATTCTTGTTTTATACAAGGATACTTCTAAAAGTTCATGGAAAGATTTATGTCTTTTAATTCTATTTTATAATAATTTTTTTAAGTACTCTTATATGTAATGCCCTTCAGGGTTAGATATTGCCAGTATTGCACTTTGATTTTTTTAGAACAAGTTACACTGAATTTTAAAAAAGCATTTTATTATAGCAGATAGACCATAAAAATTACTTTATATTTTTGATGTAATACTAATAATAGTCTTAAAAACATGGCAAATAACTTTAAATGAAAAATGACCAGCTGCTCTATTATAAGGTTATTAAGAGAAGGCCCAAATTGAATCAAATATATACTCAAGTGGAAAAAGTTACTTATTGCAAATTGCTTTGTCCCCTTTTGATTGTTTCTGGTTAAAAAAAAAAAA
>NW_007782400.1:0-2946 GCF_000696425.1 Galeopterus variegatus
CCTCTTCTTTTATTTGTAAATATTATTGCACAAATCTTTATAAATATATAAATTTTCAATTATTTCCTTAAGAGATGTTTCTTAATGTGGATTTTCTGAACTAAAGGCTTACTAACATTCAAATTTTATACATATTGTCAGATTTCTTCTTTAAAAGGTTCTATCAATTTATCTCCAGCAAAGAGTTCACATAAATTACCATTTGCTGGCAGATTTGCTGCCACTGGAGCACATTTTTAATTGCTAAGAAATTTGACTATATCTTCACTTTCATTGATCTTGACCACTTTACTTACTAATTACCTAATCATCATTGGTCTTTTTTATAATGGCATATTGTTATTTATATCATGGGTAAATTAAACCTCTGTCTCATGTCTATGTTGCAAATATCTTTTACCAGTACATCATTAATTTATTAACTTTGTTTTTGTTTCTTTTTATCAAAAAGCAAAAAATTATAATATTTACACAGTGGAATATTTAAGAATTTTCTTAATGATTTTTGACTTTGAGTACTACCAAATGTAAAATATATTTAACTCATTTTATGACAGTATTTTTACAGCTGAATATTAACTATTTGGGGGTTTATTTTGATCTATGGTGATAAGTAAATATATTTTCTTAAGTGTTTTTCAAAATGTAAAACTATTGTAACATTATTTCTTAAATAATGCTTTTTTAATATTGTGAATATTCTAGCCTCAAAATTAAATTGGTATACTTACTACTGCTTATTTCTTTAATAATTTCATTGTCTCATTAAATTCCTCATCAGTTTTTCACCAATATTTAATTACATACATCTTCAATTACATGTTAAAAATTGACAGGCAAACTCTACATTATTATTCCTCTTTATCATAATTTTCCTGATTTATTCATTCAATGTAAAAGCTTATTCTTCAGATAAAATTGAGAATTATTTCATCATGTTCCAAAAAAAGGATGCCACTGTAGGGGGGTGGGGAGGAGGTGGGTTCTAATAAATGCATTAAAAAAGTTGGGAGAAGTGACATCTTTAAAATATTGAGTCATCCCATCCAAGAAATGTGTTAATGCCATTTATTTAAGTCTTGTTAAATTTCTCTCAGGATATTTTATAGTTTTATTTACAAAGTTCTATATGTGTCAAGCACATTAATGAGCTTTTGTTTTTTCCAATATATTTATTGATTTGGAGGATTTCTGGGCTGATAAAATAATCTGGAAATAATAATAAACATGACTCTTCATTTCCAATATCTATTTTTTCCTGAACACTTCAAGAACAATGTTAAACAATAATGGTAATTTCCCTTCTAGAACCTTGTTGAATATTATTGGTGATAACAACAATTATAATATTGTCTTATTGTAACAATAACGGATTTGGTGATTCCCCCCTAAACATGATGCTGACGTAACTTGTATATTACCTTAGAAAGTTTACTATAAAAAAATAGATGGAGCTACATGGAAAGATACAGAAAGATATAGATGTACATACAAAGGGTCTTCAAAAAGACCATGAAAAGATTCATATTATCTTTTAATTCCATTTTTCCACAAACTTTTTGAAGTACCCTAGTATATTAATATTTTTACATAAAGATATATAACTTCAAATTGCTAAACTGAACATACTCTTCTTAGTTATTATTTTATACACTTCTATTTGCCTATATAATCTTTACTCTTCTTGAAATTATCTGAGTCTGGATATTGTCCCTCTTGTTATTTAAAATTTGTCATCACTCTCCCCACTACCTTAGTCTACTCCTCTCAGTTTGTTCCCAAATGATAAACTGATAAACAAATGATAAACCAATAACTCCAAAACCGAAATGATTCAAAATCAACACATCTGAACTTGAACTCATTATCTTCCTGAGAAGCCAGATCCTTCAGGATTTCCTACCCTTGTTAGAGTCATAATTAAAAGTCATAATATCATCTGCAACTAATTCCTCCCTCCTTCCTTTTCTCTGCACCTTTCAGTTACCAGTGTTTGTGGATTACGCTTCTACATGGCCTCTTCAACTTCTGCCTCATGCCCAATGCACAAACCTCCTGATGTACCCACATCTCATCCCTACGTATTGCTATCCATATGATATTCCTGGTCATGTCACTTCTTGCCTAAATTCCTTCATGATATGAAACATTTATAGAATAATGCTCAAACACCTCTGGATAGCATCTAATGACTGAGTTGCTTTCCCAGATAAGCTGGAGCTGGGCCCCTGTTGTATGGGGCCCAGACCAGGCATAGGCATGTGTCATCTTTTGTTTCCATGATGTGGTGATTGGTGGCAACTGAAAGGATTTTAGAATAGGCAGAATTAAAATCTATGTATGTTATCCAAATACTTAAATCGTATGAACAGGATGAGAAGGGCTACTGGTTATAAAATCAACAATATAAACCCCAGCAGAACTTAATGAGACTTTGACGTAACATTAAGGTGCATATGGGAAGTATGCCAATAAAAGTGTAGTATGGACATGTACTCTTTCAAAACATTTTACCAAATTCATCTTTTCAGTTGTTTCTCCTACTTCCTTATAGACTCCTGGGAAACCAAAGGACTCTCTATTATTCTCTGAATACTCTTAGCCTTCATCTCAATTTATTTATGTTGAAGATGGGGACACACAGGCTCTTCCTTGACCCAACTCCAAGCCAATCTCGTATTAGGGGGGTATCTTTCCTCACAGAGCTCTTTTGATACTGGCCACAGGCCTCCAGATGTTTTTTGGAACCATCTCTTGGTGTGTAAGTGCAGAGGCTTCCTAGTAGCCTTCAAGTCTAGATTGGCTTGGAAAAACAACTGAAAAGGTAAATTTGGTGAAATATTCTGAAATAGTAAATGTCCACAGTACATTTTTTTTTATGTACATCCATATATGTACCTGGACACTTAGCTCAAGGTCTTATCAATTTCCCCTAGTGTTTATATT
>NW_007782401.1:0-488 GCF_000696425.1 Galeopterus variegatus
GGTGGGTGATTCCAGAAGGTGGAGCCACAAAACTGGGGGAACACAAACCCCGAAGTCACGTCGTGGCACGTTGGGAACCAGCTAAAGGTGAGTGTGGGACCATGCCAGTGTCCACGCTCACCTCTCCCGCTGGGGACATTTGACCCTGGGCAAGACCACAACTGCTCCATGGCTAGGCCTGGTCCTGGAGGCAGGCACTTCCCACCTTGCAGGCATGGGAGGAGACGCAGACCTGAGGCTCGCAGGTAGCCTCCGGCCTTAGCCACCTGGAAGCGCGTCCGCCTGCGGGTTTTACAGACTTGGCATGTTGTGAGGCTTCCAGACCTGGGCTGTAAAAGAGATTTATGATTCCTCTTGGGATATTTGGCAGCTCATTAATTTAGTATGAGCTGTTTATTTATGAGCTCTAAGCTCCCTGACTCTCCTATCCTATGACACCAGTTTGGAGACAGGCCTCCTGCTTGGGCCCCACCCTGTGTGTGGGGAAG
>NW_007782401.1:2404-2946 GCF_000696425.1 Galeopterus variegatus
TGGGGACGCCCTGGCAGTTAGGGTTTAATATGTCCTGCTGCCTGGATTTCTATCAACGGTGAGATCTGCAGTTTGTAAGCTCCAGATTTCGTCATTTGAGGGTTAAAACCGTCTATGTTTATATATATATTTATGTAAAATTTTCATATGTAAAAAATTATGTTCTGTGTAAAGTACATGTTATATGAAAGGGCGCACGGACCCGAGCTTATAAGATGACATGACCCGAGCTGACAGTTCGCCAGAGAAGTTCCACTTTATTCAAGGACTGTGTGTACATTTATAGGGAGCTGTGTTCCGGGTTTGGATAGGGGGTGGACGGGACGGTAGCTGATTGGACGGGGCTGGGCAGGAGGTGAGCCTTGACTTGTGACTGGCTAAGGTTTGGCGCAGGTGGGTTTGGGTGTTGGCGCCGACAGGCTTTGTTTACTGTGGAGAAGAAACCAGAAGGGTGCCATATTGCTAGGGAATGCTTTCTCCTCTCCCCCTCCGCTTGAGTGCCCACGGTGTCCTTACATTCCTCCCTTTTTCCTCTGTTGTGG
>NW_007782402.1:0-2946 GCF_000696425.1 Galeopterus variegatus
CAAAGTGCCATGCTCTTATAAGAATATAGACAATTCATACATAGTGCTTCCTACATGCTACGTACAGATCTATGGGCCTTACTTTCATTAAGTCGTTTAATTCCCAAAACATTCCTCTAAAGTAGGTTTACTTACGACCCTCCTTTACAGGTGAGAAAACTGAGGTGCACAGAAGTTAAGTAAGTTGGAGATCAGAGATGATACAGGAAGTAATTTCCTGAGATCGTACAGGAAGAACTGAGATTTGAATTTTTCTCCAGAGTCCACCGTCTTAACCTCTAGAGAAAGGTTACCACTAAGAAAGGGAGTCAAGAAAGAACTAGAATTTGTTAAATGGTACCAGATACCCTGATAGGTACTTTACATGTATTATCTCATTTAGACCTCACAACAACTGTATTAGAGATGCATTAATATCCTTACTTCACAGATGGAGGATGTTTTAGTCCATTTTGTGTTGCTATAACAGAATACCTGAGACTGGGTAATTTATAAAGAAAGAGGTTTATTTGGCTTATGATTCTGGGACAGCTGCATCTGGCACAGACCTCAGGCTGCTTCTACTCATGGCAGAAAAACAGCAGGCAGCTGGCGGGTACAAGCAGATCACATGGTGAGAGGAAGCAAGAGAGGGGAAGCAAGAGAGAGAGAAGGTGACAGGCTCTTTTTCAGCAACGAGGTCTCACGGGAACTAATTGAGTGAGAACTCACTCATTAATCCCCCCTCCCCCAGGAAGAGCATTAGTCCATTCATGAGGGATTGGCCCCCATGACTCAATCAGTTTCCAGCACTGCCACATTGGAGATCAAATTTCCACATGAGTTTTGGAGGGGACGACACATCCAAACTCCATCATTCTGCCCCTGGCCCCCCAAAACACATGTTCCTCTCAAATACAAAATACAATCATTCTATCCCAACAGTCCCAAAAGTCTTAGCTTGCTCCAGCACCAACTTAAAAGTCCAAAGTCCAAAGTCTCATCTGAGACCAAAAGCAAAGTCCTTCCAGCTGTGAATCTGAAAATCAAAACCAAACTTATCTACTGCCAAGAAACAATGGTGGAACAGACATTGGGTATACATTCCCATTCAAAAAGGGAGGAATAGATCAGAAGAAAAGGAAAAACAGGGCCTAAACGAGTCTGAAACCCGGCAGGGCAGACATTATGTCTTAAAGCTCCAAAATAATGTTCTTTGACTCCAAGTCCTGCATCCTGGGCACAATTGGGCATCTGGATCCCCAAAGCATCAGGTAGCCTTGTTTCCACAGCTCTGCCAGGCACAGCCAGTGGGCCACACTGGTGCCTGTGGCTTTTCCAGGCCTGCGTTGCATGTTACCAGTGGCCCCGGAGTTCTGGGGTCCTGGCAGCAGCCCCACTGCCTTGGCTCTACTAGACATTTCCCTGGTGGGGACTCTCTGTGGAGGCTCCAACCCCACTTTCCTGCTCAGCATTGCTCTAGTAGATGGCCTCAGCAGTGGCTCTGCCCCTGTGGCAGGTCTCTGTCTGGGCTTCCAGGCTTTTCCATACATCCTCTGGAATCTGGGTGGAGGCTGCCATGACTCCACTGCTTTCACGTCCCGCTGGCCTGCAGACTTAACATAATGTGGAAGCCAGCAAGGTTTCAGGCCTCTACTCTCCAGGCCTGCTGCATGAACCACACTTGGGGCCACTCCAGCCAGAGCAGCTGGGATGCAGGGAACAGGCTCCTGAGGGCAGCTGTGCCCCAGGTCTGTCCTCCAGGATAACTCAGTCCTTCTAGGCGTCAGGGTCTGTGATGGGTGGGGCACCCTTCCAGACTTCTGAAATGCCTTCAGGGCTTTCCTCTCATTGTCTTGGCTCTTAGCATCTGGCTGCTTCACCACCAAGATAATGTCTTTAGCAAGCAGTTTATCTGCTCCATCCTTACATTGTTCTCCACCTTTCAGCTTCTTTACCACATGGCCAAGCTGCAAATTTTCCAAATCTTTATGCTCTGATTCCCTTTTATATTCTGGCTTTACACTATGATTTTGCCACCATAACTCAGAGTAGGCTCTTAAAAGCAACCATAAAGCTTCCTTAATGCTTTGCTGCTTAGAAATTTCTTTGTCCCAATGCTCTGGTTCACAACTCTTAAGTTCCAACTTCCACAAAGTCCAAGGGCATGGACACAATGCAGCCAGGTTCCTTGCTATGGTGTAGCAAGGGTAATCTTTTGTCCAATTCCCAATAAGTTCCTCACTTCTATCTGAGACCTCATCATCTGCAAAGCCTTTACTGTCCACATTTGTATCAACATTCTGCTTGCCACCACATAAGTCTCTAAGACATTCCAAACTTCCCCTTGTCTTTCTGTCTTATTCTAAGTCCTCCAAACTCCTCCAACCTTTGCCCATTACCCGGCTCCAAAGATGCATCCACATTTTCAGGATCTGTATAGCAACACCCCACTCCTCGGTACCAATTTTCTGTCTTACTCTGTTTTGTGCTGCTATAACAGAGTACCTGAGATTGAATAATTTATAAAGAAAGAGGTTTATTTGGCTTATGATTCTGGGATAGCTGCATCTGGCACGGGCCTCAAGTTGCATCTACTCATGGCGGAAAAACAGCAGGCAGCTGGTGGGTACAAGCAGATCACATGGCGAAAGGAAGCAAGAGAGGGGAAGCAAGAGAGAGAGAAGGTGACAGGCTCTTTTTAAGCAACGAGCTCTCACAGGAACTAATTGAGTGAGAACTCACTCATTAATTCCCCCTCCCCCAGGGAGAGCATTAATCCATTCAAGAGGGATCAGTCCCCAAGATTCAATAAGTTTCCAGCACTGCCACCTTGGAGATCAAATTTCCACACGAGTTTTGGAGGGGACAACACATCCAAACTCCATCAGGGGAAGACAAAAAACAAAAAACCAATACTTGAACTTTAAGAAAGTTTGACTAATGTGTAATCTTAATGGGTTTTGA
>NW_007782403.1:0-465 GCF_000696425.1 Galeopterus variegatus
TGCATGTGGCTATTGTGTCCTAGCAACTATAAATTATAGCATGAATTTAAAATTTTATTTATTTTTTATTAATTTATATTTAATAAAATTTAATTTATGTGGCTAATGGTTAAATTATTGTAAGTGAAGATAATATAACTGACTCTCCATATCTCTTTTGTATTTCACTTGAAATTTATCTGTTGAAAATATCAATTTTTGTCTATACAGTATTCCAAAATCTGGATTGTATTTATTATATCCTTGGGATGCATTAGAGGGATTTATATTACGTATATATCCCATATATTCTTTGTAAATTGCTATTTGAATGTATAGATGTTTGATTAACTCAAGATTGATGTTTGGCAAAAATATGCTATAATATTTTTCCATCATGGGCCCCTAAGTCTATTTGCTTCTACTTAGTAATCATTGTCTACATCCATAATTTCATTAAAAATTACAAGTAGCAATATTCTAATT
>NW_007782403.1:2553-2946 GCF_000696425.1 Galeopterus variegatus
TAAGTGAATCATTGTGCAGTATATGCATGTATTGAAAAACCACACTGTATCCCACAAAAAAAAAAAATAAATAAAATTGAAAAAACTAGAATGTGAGATTTAAGGTTCATTTATTTGGAAATAATATTTGTACTCAGTAAGTCAGAATTTCAACTCTTTAAATATGTTTCTTTTCATTGATTCAAAATGAAAGGAATATTATTACATAAAAGGCAATCCTCAGTATTATTCATAATAGAGATAGAATTAATAAGAGTTGAGGTGAGGTGGATGTGTTCTATTTTATCCCCCAAAAACATGTATTCATTCATTCATTTAGCAAGCATGTACTAGGTTTTTTGTTTGTTTGTTTATTGATTTTACATATTCACGGGGCAAGAGCAGACTGTCAGC
>NW_007782404.1:0-2946 GCF_000696425.1 Galeopterus variegatus
AGGGATACAAATGGCTGACCAACTCCAGGATGGTTCACTATCAAGGACTCCTCTGCAAAAACCCCCAGGTGCACCTTGAAACAGTGCAGACTCTGAACCCAGCCATGCTCCTACCTACAGAATCCAGCTCCCCAGACCACGGCTGTGAAGAACTAATGCATGAAATATACTTCAGCAGGCCCAATTTGATGGACTTGCCCTTGACTGACACAGACATGAAGCTGTTCACAGATTGGAGCAGTTATGTTCAGAAAGGACAACGAAGAGCTGGATATGCAGTAACAACTCATAAAGAGGTTATAGAGGCAAAAAACCTTGCCCCAAGGCTAGTCTGCATGGTGAACAGAGCTATTGGCACTAATCCAAGTGCTCAGACTCTTGAAAGGAAAATGAGTCAACATTTACACTGACTTTAAATATGCCTTTGCAACCTTATATGTCCATGGGGCCCTACACAAAGAAAGGGGCCTGCTGGCAGCAAGAGGAAAGATGATCAAAAATAAGGAAGAAATTCTCCAGCTCCTTGAAGCAGTATGGGAGCCCACCCAAGTGGTTGTTATACACTGCAAAGGACATCAAAAAGGCACTGACAAGATCAGTGAAGGAAACTGGCTGGCTGATCAGATGGCCAAGAGAACAGCTGCCCAAAGAGAGCCTGCTAAAGGCCTGAATGAGACTGCCAAAATCATGCCAGTGCAAGAGACAGCACAGCAACTAAAGTACACAAAGGATGAGACTCAATGGGCAGAGAAAGAAGGTGGAATTAAAACCCCTGAAGGATGGTGCCAGCTCCCCAGACCACGGCTGTGAAGAACTAATGCATGAAATATACTTCAGCAGGCCCAATTTGATGGACTTGCCCTTGACTGACACAGACATGAAGCTGTTCACAGATTGGAGCAGTTATGTTCAGAAAGGACAACGAAGAGCTGGATATGCAGTAACAACTCATAAAGAGGTTATAGAGGCAAAAAACCTTGCCCCAAGGCTAGTCTGCATGGTGAACAGAGCTATTGGCACTAATCCAAGTGCTCAGACTCTCGAAAGGAAAATGAGTCAACATTTACACTGACTTTAAATATGCCTTTGCAACCTTATATGTCCATGGGGCCCTATACAAAGAAAGGGGCCTGCTGGCAGCAAGAGGAAAGATGATCAAAAATAAGGAAGAAATTCTCCAGCTCCTTGAAGCAGTATGGGAGCCCACCCAAGTGGTTGTTATACACTGCAAAGGACATCAAAAAGGCACTGACAAGATCAGTGAAGGAAACTGGCTGGCTGATCAGATGGCCAAGAGAACAGCTGCCCAAACAGAGCCTGCTAAAGGCCCAAATAAGACTGCCCAAATCATGTTGGTGCCAGAAATGGCACAGCAACTAAAGTACACAAAGGAGGAGTCTCAATGGGCAGAAAAAGAAGGTGGAATTAAAACTCCTAAAGGATGGTGGAGGCTCCAAGACTACAGACTAATGATTTCTCGGTGATTGGCTCACTGACTAGTCCTGGAGTATCATGAACTGACTCACTGGGGGGAAAGGGCCCTGGAGACCACACTGAGTTGCTACTATTTCATCCCAAGATTGGCTTCTCTCTGTGCCCAGGTCAGCTCCTGATGCCTGATCTGCATCCAAAACAACACCAAACAAGGGTGCTGTCCAGCCCTTGGGGTCCAGCCAGTTGGGACATCACTCTTCAAGGACCTGGTAGTGGACTTTACCAAAGTAAAGTCCTGCAGGGGCTATAAATATTTGCTAGTAATGATATGTACATCCACTGTATTGATGGAGGCACTGCCCACACATTCTGAACAAGCCCAGGAAGTCACAAAGTCCCTCTTAAAGGAAGCTGTCCTGAGATACGGGCTCTCTCTGACTATAGGATTGGACAATGGGCCAGCTTTTGTAGCAGAAGTTGTACAAGGACTGGCCAAAATGCTGGGAATACGATAGAAGCTCCACACAGCATACCAGCCACAGAGCTCAGGGAAATTAGAACTCATGAACTGGACCCTAAAGACTACTTTAGCCAAGCTTTGCCAGGAGACAGGGCTACCCTGGATAGATATGCTTCCCTTAGCTTTGTTATGGGTCTGGTGTATGATGGGACCAGCAGGATATTTCTCTTTTGAAATCATGTATGGGAGACCACCCCCACTTATAGCTAGACTGTAGGGGGATCCTCACCAGTTGGGGGAAATGAAAATATCACAATACTTAGAGTCACTGGCCAGGACCTTCTGACAGATAACCAGGACAGTTTTAGAATGAGCTCACATTCCTTTAGGAAATTGAGCACACAAGTTCCAATCTGGTAACACAGTATGGGTAAAAGACTGGAAAAAAGACCCCCTTAAAGCCAACCTGGATGGGGCCACACATGGTTGTACTAACTACCCCTACTGCAGTTAATGTTGCAGGTTTAATTCCCTGGCTACACTATATGCAGGTGAAACAGGTGGCTTCCCCAGACAACACCACCTCATGGTCTGTGAAGGCTGACCCCTCTGACCCACTCAAGGTCCAGTTCCAGAGATGCCCTGCTAATCATCACCACCCTTCTTCAGCCACCCCATGGGCTGGCTGATCCACGCATGGCTGAAGCCTGAGGATCTTACCGCTAAGGGACATAACAAGCACACTTATTTATTTTTATGAAATGATAAGCATATATCACCCCTTGCTTTTAGTTTTTGTTGTTTGCTTGTTTTGCTATAGGATTAACAGCAGTAACCCCAGAGGATTGAAAAAATATTTTAAAAATTTTGCTAATACTCCTTTATTTCCTGTCAATAGGATGGTTTTAGCCATCTCATGGTGGCAATGTGTCTTCTAAAGATAGCCTCTTCCTTGACCACATGCATATGCACTCAGCTTACTGACCCCAGAACACATACTGCCCCTTGCTCCAGGCCAGGGAAAACATGCACAAAGGAGGGAGTAATTAGAA
>NW_007782405.1:0-1460 GCF_000696425.1 Galeopterus variegatus
CCATAAGTTCTTGCCTGTAAATATTTGTATCTCGTCCTTTCTAATTTTAATTTTTATTTTTAATATACAAAAGTATATTGGTACAATGGTACTGGTGTATAATGTACAAATAAATAAAATGCGCACATTGATCTGTGCTTATTTTACTGTTTTTAACTCAAAAGGATATGCAATAAAACCCCTCGCTTCTCAAACCACTTCAGACTTCCTGTTAATCATATGTAAATTTCCTTAAGGTCCTTAGAATTCCATCATTCAGAATGAGAATACAATGATAATACCTAATTTGTATTAGAAAAGTACTATGGTCCTAGCACTGTATTATAAATTCTACTAGAAAATCATTCCTTAATTACAGCAATTCAATGAAGCATGTGGTATTATTAGGCCATTTTCAGAGATGTAATATTTGAGTTCTGACTTGTGTAATACTGACCAGCTTTTAAGTGGCCAACTTTTAAGATCAAGCTTTTAAAAAGCAGGCTTCACAGCCTGGCCTCTTATCAAAAATCTTAAACTGGCAATAGTTTATATAAGAGATGTGAGATACATTCACTCTTACCCTTTTCCTTTTCTGTCTTGTGACTGTAAGTTTAAGGTATTCTTCCACTAAAAAGCATTTAAATAGGAAAATTGAAATGGGTTATTACATAAGGAAGATTCTGTAACCTTCAGGAAAATGTAATTCTATGTCTTAATTCCCAGAATTCATTACAGGTTTATTTTAACATTATACATCAACATAGTTACAAAATAGCATACATAAATTTGGAAATTTGAAATATCAGAAAACGTATATATTTAAGGTATTTTTCGTGGTAAAATATAGATAACATAAGGTTTGCTATTTTAAGCATTTTTAAAACATGCAATTCCATGGAATTAATTACCTTCAGAATGCTGCTATGTAACCACCGCTTCTATCTACTTCCAGAACTTTTTTGTCATCGTACACATAAACTCTGTACCTATTAAGCAACAACTTCCCATTGTTTCTTTCCCCCAGAGAAAAATGTATTTTTTAACAGAATGAATGAATAATGAAATAAATCAATGAAACTTGACTAATGCAATAGTTCACTGCTCCCAATCCTTCTACTTGCTTTATTCTGTTAGATCATTTTCTAGGCAGTGCCATAGGCATCTGGCTCCCTGCAGTTCTTTATGAAGTCCTTCTTGTACCACATGCACTCACATTTTCCAAATCACCTTCCCCTTTTAGGACTTATTCTTTATCATTTATTCTGATTATTCTGCCTCAGCCTTGCTGCACCAGACTGTCTTTGTGAGACTGTGAACATAACTGACTCCATCTTGAGCCCTTATGAGCTGGTTATGCCCTTTGTATGAACTTGTTCACAAAAGTTATACAGTAACTAGGCATAAGGTAGTTAAAATGATAGGCATGATAGGCAGAAACAGCTTGCTAACTACAAATAAGGAACTTGATTAAATACTGG
>NW_007782405.1:2628-2946 GCF_000696425.1 Galeopterus variegatus
GAATAAAAAAGCAACGTTTAGCTGATATGATTAGATGAGGAAGTCAATATCTTTGTTTATGTATAAAGCCCTGGTCACAAATAGAGTCAATGTTAGCTGACATTATGAGTGTGGAAGTACGATTGTCATTATTGGCACTTTCCTTACTGTTCAAATGTGCGCAAAAAATAAATAAAGTATTTGTAAATTGTTGCTGACAAACTTTGTTCTTTTTAGCCAGAGAAAACATCCTGCCACTTCTATGGCAGGTTATTCTATGCTCCCGTTCATCATTTTTCAGCAACAACCAGAGCCAAGATAAATGGCTATTAGATAATG
>NW_007782406.1:0-914 GCF_000696425.1 Galeopterus variegatus
GGACCCAGCCATATGCGAAGATGCTCCTGCTTCTTTTCTCTTTCTCCTCTGCCCCAATCCTAAAGGAGCTCAGACCTAGAAGGAGGAGGGGGCAGAAGTGACAAAGAGACAGACTCAATCCTCCATCCCACACCCTACCACTGCCAAACTCTCCAAAGCTTTTAGTCACAAACTGAAGGTCTAACATCTTTTTGGTCATGGGATGAGTAGAGTTTTGCTTGAATATAAAATTGTGTGTAAATGAACAGGACCGAGTCTGAAATATCTGAATGAGATTGTCCTAATAACCGTAATTGGCTGAAAAGCACAGAATTAGGCAAGATGTATTTGGGGAGTTGCTATTCAGCAGGGAAGTGATGTTTGTGGGGATATGATAGAGTTTGGATGTTATTGTCCCCCCAAAACTCATGTGGAAATTTGATCCCCAATGTGGCAGTGTTGGAGCAGTTTGAATCATGCGGGTGGATCCCTCATAAATGGATTAATGCTCTCCTTGGGGGGTGGGGGTAGTGAGTTGCTTTATAAGTTCCCCTGCAAGCGGCTTGTTTAAAAGACCCTGGCACCTCCTCCCTCTCTCTCTCTGTCTCTCTTCCTCTCACCGTGTGATCTGCTTTTACCCACCAGCTCCCTGCTGCTTCCCGCCATGAGTAGAAGAAGCCCGGGGCCTGTGCCAGATGCAGCTGTCCCAGAATCGTGAGCCAAATAAACCTCCGTTCTTTACAAAGAACCCAGTCTCAGGTATTGTTATAGTAACACAAAAACAGACTAATACAGGGTACTTATTGGAAAAATATGTTCATAGTGAGTGAGATTCCTTAATAGATTTAAAGTTTTCGATTGAAAGATTTTTAACGGATTAGGGGCTGGCTCGTTAGCTCAGTTGGTTAGAGCACAGTGTTATAACACCAACGTCA
>NW_007782406.1:2200-2946 GCF_000696425.1 Galeopterus variegatus
GGCTATTCCTATATTATGTCTTATGTTTTGCTTATTCAAATAAAATTGGCTTATTCATTGACGGTTTTAGGTGCTTATTCAGAGATGAATTTACTTCAGAAAGGACACTGATAAGTGCTAGACTTCATTCCTGGTTCCTTTAGTTATTTAGGATTCTGTGTAAGTTGTGCAACCTCTGTACTGACTTTTCTGAGCTATGAAACTGAATAAAGACAACTTGCTCTCTTCTGCTTTGTACAGTGGGGGGAAAGCTTCATCAGCCAGGGATTGACTTGTTATAGGCCAAGAGCAGAGGTCGAGAAGTTGACATGTTTTAATGACTGGTTTTTAGAACTAGGGTGTAGGTGGGGTTAAAATGTTTTCACTGGCCTTGGGCCAAATTAAAATCTAGGTAACAGGATTTTAAACCTGGGATCTCCTCTCCTCTCTCAACTCCCTGGTATCCTCCTCTCCTCTCTCAACTCTAAATTGATTTTACTGCTCTATATTTGCTTGTTTCTTTATGTCAATGATAGCTTGCAAGATGCTTAAAGGCAGACTATAAATTATTTTATGTACTCCACAACACAAATCAGAGTGTTTTGTACATGGCAGGTAACAGATAAAATATTTGTTACATGATAGGCTAAGGAGTTTAGGGTTAATTCAGTGATGGAAAGAAAACTAAAACAACAGCAAGAACAACAGCAACTTAAAAATACACAATTCAATAATAGAAAGGGGAGAAAGTTTAAACAGCAGCATTA
>NW_007782407.1:0-786 GCF_000696425.1 Galeopterus variegatus
GGTCTGTGGTCTAGGGATGTCCCCTGGTGATGGAGGATGCATGGCTGAGGAGAATGGCTGGGGTGGCCTGGAGAGGCATGTGACTGAAGAGGGACTCACCTGTGCTGGGGGACGCTGCACAGCTGCAGTTGCCAGTACTGGCTGAGCTCAAAGCTCCACCATAGGAGCTGTGCGGGTTTTGCCCAGAAAAGCCATAAACACCTGCCCTTGTACATTTCACCACAAGTTTACATCCTATACAAATTCACATCAAATCGTAGAACGTAGGGAATGGTAAAGGAATTCAACCAACCGTTATGCTGCTATGAATGGCGTTCACACACCATTCGTAATAGTGCCGGACATGAACCATGAAGATATTAGATGGAGGAATCTTGATTATTTAAGAAAATGGTTTTCTAACTTAACTGCTACTTAAAACTCATGGGCAGCTGATGTTCATGTGTCTATGTACTTATATAGTGAAGTACATTAATTTTAACAGATGCATTGAGCACAAATATTTCATAAAATACAAGGAAAAGAGGATGCTTTTTGTTGTTGTTTCAAACTTTAGAAAACTTTCGGACCAAGATTGAAGTACTTCAAAGGTTCATGGAAACATAGAATTAAAAGACAATATGAGGCACATTAAAAAATGCACAACATCACTAATCATCAAGGAAATGCAAATTAAAACTACAATGAGATATCATCTCACCCCAGTTAGAATGGCTAACATGACAAAAAAAAATTAAAAAATGCTGGCAAGGATGTGGAGAAAAGGGAACTCTCCTACATTCTTGG
>NW_007782407.1:2471-2946 GCF_000696425.1 Galeopterus variegatus
TGGACATCTAACAAGGCCAATAAAAGGTCATGCTCTTTCTTCTTCCTTAAGTTCCCTGTTGTTTCTGTGTTGTTGGGAGTAGCTTTCGAGGTTTGTCTGCACTGTGAGAGTACAGCCTCTAAAGTTAAAAGACCTGGACTCGACTCCCAGCCTGGGGAAATTAAAGTTTCTTGGGCAATTTACCTAATTTTTCTATGTCTTAGTTTTCTCATCTATAGAATCAGAGTTTTTAAAGTTTCTACCTAAAAAAAACTTGTTTAGATTAATAACTAAGATACTTTATGTAAGTGCACAGAATAGTACCTTGTGATTTGAAAATGAATAATATATGTAAAATATTCTTCTTTGTTTTAATTTATTTAAGTTTGTCACTATTGGATACAATATTTGACTGGTTCTCTGTTCCATCTAGGTTCTCCTTGCATTTTCCTAAGGGTCTTTTATAACTTTAGAAAAGCATATCTTTTTTTTTTTT
>NW_007782408.1:0-637 GCF_000696425.1 Galeopterus variegatus
TATTCAAAATTATTGAAAACAGATATTCAAATAAAAATGTGCACACAAACTTTTATAACAGCACTATGCAAAATGGCCAAAAGGTGGAAATAACTCAAATGTTCATCAGCTAATGACTGGATAAATAAATTTGGTATATTCATACAATGGAATATGTTATTCAGCAATCAAAAGGAATGAAGTATTGATACATGCTACCGCAGCTATCAAACTTGAAAACATTATGCTAAGTGAAATAAACTGAACATAAAAGGACATATGTATTATATGATATGAAATATCCAGAATAGGCAAATCCATAGAGACAGAAAGTTGTTAGTAGTTGCCAGCCAGGAGCTAAGGGAAGTGACTGCTTAATAGGTATAGGATTTCCTTTAGGGGTTCTGAAAATATTTGGGAACTAGATGGTGTTAATGGTTGCACAACATTGTTATTGTACTAAATACCACTGAATTATACATTTTTAAATGGTCAAAATGGAAAATTTTATTTTAAGTGCATTTTACCGTAATTTTTAAAAAGAACTCAAAATTAAGCTAGTTACAAAGAAGCAACACTAGGACAAGAATCACAAATTGAAAGGATTTCAGGGCCCTAGGAAGTGCAGTAGACAGAGTAAAGAAGTAGCAGAGAGGGA
>NW_007782408.1:2191-2946 GCF_000696425.1 Galeopterus variegatus
CAGGTAGCCAGCAAAGGCAGCCCTTATCACTATTACAAATAACTTGTTATATGGTAATTGTGTGTTCAATTAATGTCAAATGAGAATATGAATGTTAGATGTCACATAGAGATGCCAAGCAAGGATTCAGTTGAGAGAAAGTTTTCATGGAATAGATGGCATTTGGAATGGGCTTTGAGATATGAGTAAATTTCTGGAAGGTAAATTCTATTCAGTTATTCAATAATTATTGAGCAGTGACTATGTGCTCATTACTGTAAAAGGCTTTGAGTTTGTCCAGGTCCTATATAGCACTGGTCATCATAATCTCTTATTGATTACCACTTATAAACATAGACATTTCCAAGAATTATTCTGAATTTTAGTTTATTTTGTGATTTACAACAAAGCACCACCTCTAAAACTGTACCAAAAAGTGGATTGACTTTTAGAATGAGCCTTAGCAATAAATTAAGAGATATTACTGTGGCCATCTTTCATGAAAGTTATTATCTAGTTTTAGCAAAAAAACCAATTAAGTTAATAAAACTCCTTTTTGCCTTCAGAAATAGCTTCACAATCCCATCTGAAAATGAAATGTTAATATATAATAAGCAAGCAACAGGTTAATTCTTAGACTCTGCTGGTATTTGTTAGATCATTTTAGAGCTCTGTTAATTATAATTTGTAAATCCTAATCAGGTTATATTGAGAAGCTAAATAGAAGGTTATAATCTTACCCCCTCCCCATTTCCATAGTCTAAGAGACTAAAATA
>NW_007782409.1:0-419 GCF_000696425.1 Galeopterus variegatus
AACAATGATGCCAAGAAATAACATTTTTTCAACTGTCAAGAAACTGGAGGAAGCAGAGAGATGCCCTGGAGGAACAGACAGACCTTGAAACTGCATTTCATATTTGTGTTGTTTGTTTTACATCTAACTGCTTGACTTTGGGGACACAGACCCTGGAGAATCCTGAAATTGTGTTGTCATAAGCTATAAACAAAATAATTAGAGGAAACTTCCTCTTCTGTGACTTAGAGTATAATCTCTTCTAAATTGTTCATATGTTGATCATCTTTTTTAAGATATAGAGACTGTTCTTCTAAATTTATCTATATATATATATTATATATAGATTCTGTACTTATGTTTAAGAGACTAGAGAGAGGCTGGACTTTTAAATATCACAGACAAAAAAGAAACAAACTTATCTATTTTGATAACAGCAA
>NW_007782409.1:2415-2946 GCF_000696425.1 Galeopterus variegatus
CGGACACAAAACAGTTAGGAAAAGTAGGTTTTATTGATGTACAGTCAAGTTAGGCACCTATAATTAACATTAATTTACTGCATGTTATCAAGTGACTAGAAGAGAGGACATAGGATGTCCTCAACACAAATAAATTATTATGTTTTATAATGACGACTATGCTAATTACCTTGACTTGATCATCCCACATTCTACACAGATATTGATATTCTTCTATTTACAAATCTCAGTATTGTACATAAGCCAAAACTACAGGACAAAGACAGCTGAAACCCATGTGGGCACAAAAGCATTTCTGCAACAACTTCTAGCTTTTAAATTATTCATGCCATTTATTGTGATGTCACAATTCTAAATTCCAATGCTCCAAATTTTGTTCAAAATTCTATGCAAGTTTTGGTTAAGGAATGATCTGTGTATGTGGTACTAACTTGTTTTCATCATTCAGTATGTGGTATTATTAGAAGTTTCTTAATTTGATTAAGGAAATTCACATGAATTTGTGTTTCACAATGAAACATAAAACATTTT
>NW_007782410.1:0-915 GCF_000696425.1 Galeopterus variegatus
TGCTATAACAGAAATACCTGAGACTGGGTAATTTATAAAGAACAAAGGTTTATTTGGCTTATAATTCGGGAATAGCTGCATCTGGCCCAGGCCTCAGGCTGCTTCTACTCATGGCAGAAAGTGGCAGGCAGCTGCGGGTACAAGCAGATCACATGGCGAGAGGAAGCAAGAGAGAGAAGCAAGAGAGAGAGGAGGTGCCAGGGTCTTTTTAAACAACCAGCTCTCGTGGGAACTAATAGAGTGAGAACTCACTCATTACTCCCCCCACCTAGGGAGAGCATTAATCCATTCAGAGGGATCTGCCCCCATGATTCAATCAGTTTCCAACACTGCCACATTGGGGATCAAGTGTGCACATGAGTTTTGGAGGGGACAACACACCCAAACTCCATCAATGTACAATTCAGTGGCATTAAGTACATTCACAATGCTGTGCAACTATCAACATTATCCATTCCCAAAACTCTTCCATCCATCCTAAACAGAAACTCTGCACCCATTAAGTGATAATTCCTCATTCCCACCTCCTCCTATCTCCTCTAATCCACTTTTGGTCTCTATAAATTTGCCTGTTCTAGGTACCTCATCTCAGTAGAATCATACTATATCTGTCCTTTTGTGTCTGGCTTCTACTTAGTATAATGTGTTCAAGATTTATTTATGTTGTTGCATGTGTCAGAACTTTGTTCCTTCTTATGGCTGAATAATATTCTCAATTATTTGTAATAGAAGAAATGAAGAAAGGAAGGAATAGGGCCTGGGTTTTCCAAAGTGCTTCAACAACTGCATGAGGAAAAACAAAAGTCACTTGTGTGTAATTTTCATGATGGTAATATCGCCTCCACTGTATAAGGAGCTGTCCCTAACCAAGCTGTCTCATGGCCCTAATATGCTTCTGGTTAAATAAGCTCTGCT
>NW_007782410.1:2743-2946 GCF_000696425.1 Galeopterus variegatus
AATTACCCATTTTCAGGTATTCTGTTATAAGCAATAGAAAGGAACTACTACACCATCTGAAGTGCCTGCCCACCTATCTTTGACCCTCTGAAGCCCTCTCCTTTAAGGTGGGTGGGCACTGAATCCCTCCACCTGACTGTTCACTCACCCCCTTCCTATTTCTACTTCTCAAAGATGAGTCAGATAACAAGACATTGACTAGG
>NW_007782411.1:0-2945 GCF_000696425.1 Galeopterus variegatus
TTCTAGCACAAAGCCAGACATAGTTGACCCTTAAATATGTAAATGTAGAGAATAAAAATTAAGACAAATAAATCACCAATTTGTATGGGGCCAGAAGGCAGAATAACCCTGTATATCACCTTATGACCATTGATGAGGCATTTTTCACCATTCTCCCCAGAGCCTGAGGTTAAGGGAGATCATATGTCAGGAAAGAATCTTTTTGGGAGTTTGGCGTGGTCTTTTAAATCTTAAAATAATGTACTAAAGTATTAGTTTTTAAAAAAAACTACAAAGAGATTAAAGAGAAAGCGAATTCCCAAAATGTATGTTAGCCTGAGGTTAAGGGAGATCATATGTCAGGAAAGAATCTTTTTGGGAGTTTGGTGTGGTCTTTTAAATCTTAAAATAATGTACTAAAATATTAGTTTTTAAAAAAAACTACAAAGAGATTAAAGAGAAAGCGAATTCCCAAAATGTATGTAGATTTCTATGTAGCTCAGGATTGCAAATTTAGCCATTTCACAGGGTTATATTTAAAGTATTTTTGCTTTGGCAATTGATTTTACTAGATACCCACAATACTGTACATTCCACAAAATTTCCACACTCAGTGTTACTTATATAACTGTCCCAATAGATGGAAATCTCCATGTGGGCAAGGACCCTCACTAACACATACTTAGCACAGAGTCCAGCACATATTAAACACTCGATAATTGTTAGCCATTTCCTTCATATCATAGCAGTGGTAGTAATATTGTTACTGTGTTATTATTCATTCCCTCACCATTCTATTACCACACCCAGCATTAAAGTAAGCACTTCATAAATATCTGACAAATAAATGAAATAGAATTCTAGCCACAGAATCCCTTTCTTCTACATTCTGACCCTTTCAACTTCTTCAAAACCAGTATAAAATAAAAGCAAAACATCTAGCCACTTTTATTTAACATTATTTTAAATTATGCAACACACACAAAATAAGAGATTTTAGCCTGTTTTAACTTGATCTCAAATTATACTGGATATGGTTATGATTCTCAAAATGACTGCAGGACCCACTACCATGTTATCTCATTTTTGCCCAATGAGCACGTTTCTTCCCAAATCACAGACCTTCCTATTTAGACGCAGCAGCTGATAAATCCACACCTGACCTGGAATAATCGTTGGCACTTATTCACTGTGAGGCTGCCATCATATATGCCACCAGATATTAATGAGAAGAGAGTCAGGCTTGTGGCTGTCTCAGAGAGCACTCAGGATGGAAAATCAATCTTGCGGTGAGCATCAGAGTGAAAGGATCTTGCATGGGGTGCTGATGACGCCACGAAAATGCTGTACCTTTTACTTATCAGAGATGATGAACGAGGCTAGGATGAAATATATCTGTCAGACTCTGAGCATTTCGGCATGGAGCACCCAACTCCGAAATGTGATAATTATCGATCAATGTTGAACACAGTCTAGACTCCCAGAAACAGATTGTCATTTGCAGATTGTAGTTGACATACGAAAGTCATGGGTGTGAGTGGTTTGCGCATATACACAACATGTGTATGTCCTTTTCTGAAAAATGAGTGTGAGTGCTTCAGGTTCAAAGATACAACTAAGAGGGTTTTCTGGCCTTCAGATGGAGGAACTGTGCTCCTAGCCCTGCTCCCTCATTAAAAAAACAAACAAACAAAAAAAAAACCCTACTCCTTTAAAAGGTGTATATTTACATTATTTACATGAGTGACAGTGGGAAGATTGAATAAAAACAATAGTAACAGCCATTCATTGGGTATTCACTGTATGTCAAATGCTCTATCAACATATTTTATCACATTTAATCTTTCAAACAGTCCTTTGAGGTAGGGCTTTCTACCTCCAGTTTGTAGACGAGCAAACCACCCAAGACTTGGAAAGACTAAGGACTCTGGGGACAGATGGTAAACTTGGGCCTCGATTTGTCTGACTCAAAGCTTGTGTTTTTAATCACTGCATTATACGGATTTATTAGGGTATCTTCTAGAACAAAAAAAAAAACATTTTTTCATGGCGGTAATCAAACATAATACAGAACATAGTGGGTTACCTGGCCCATAAACAACTTATATTTAGTAATATAATCTAAAACAATTTAAATTTCTTTCTTCTTTGAAACTTTCTATACCTTTAATAAATTATTATGCACAATTAAATAGTTGCAAAGTTGGTAAATAATATATTCAGGTCAAGGAATATAGCTTAAAATAAACATGTCCCTTGGAGACACTAGTTCTCAGATGGGACTTCATTTGGAAACACATGGAAAGTCTATTTGAGAGGTGCTGAAATTCTGCATTGGGTATCCCCATTCTCAGAGTTAGAGTGAAGCGTGAGTCCTTTTTGGTTGGTTGCTATATCTAGCAGGTGCATGACAGCACTTCCAACCAATAAAAACCTATAGCATCATTTGTTCCCACCCCATTTGACCAATGTTGGGATAACCGAGGGGACTTAAAAAATAGTAATATCTGGATCCCACCCTTAGATATTCTGATTAGATTGGTCTCTCTCTAGTAGAAAAAAATTTCCCAGTACTGACAGTGGGTGAAAATTGTAAGTTGAATAATTTGAGTATAGAAATCTTGATATCCCAAGGAAAGGAGTGGTAGACTATATTCTTAAAGACTGGCCAACTCCCAAAAGATCTGATGTATTCATTTTTGGAGTCTTGTTTCAGAAAAGCAGTGTAACTCCAGGAGGATAACAATAACAGCAGCAGCATATATTTTGCTATAGACTGAATGTGTCTTCCTAAAATTCATATATTGAAATCCTCACCCGCCAGGTGATGGTATTGGGAGGCAGGACCTTTGGGAAGTGATAGGTCATGGAGGCAGAGCCCTCATTAATGGGATTAGTGCCCTTACAAAAGAGACCTCAGAGAGCTCCCTTACCCCTTCTAGCATGTGAGGAAACACAGAGGAACA
>NW_007782412.1:0-620 GCF_000696425.1 Galeopterus variegatus
TCTCTTATTAAAAGCAGACCAATAATCTAGGAAACTTTGTCGTTTTAACAGAGAGGAAAACAAACTCTAGTTTTACATCAGTGCACTCGATATTAAAGCTCACTTTTAAAAACTTTATATAGAAATCCATTTAATCCTAGGCAGCTTTGACCTTACAACACAAAATTCCATTTCTATAAATCTTCTACAACTTTTTGTATCCATTTAGGTTTTGTCCTATACTTTTCCTCTTTTTTTATTTTACTTTAGGACAAAATTACTCCTCTTTCCTTAACAAAAACACATTCCACATTCTTCGCATACTTATCATATACAGACACATTTTATTTTCCTCCCGTCCTTTGTTTATAAAGTTGTTTTCCCTTTACTCTTATTGTTTCTAGTAGATTTATTTTCATATATTGATTATAATTTTTAACCATTAGTAACCTGTGTATTTTACAGAGAAAACTAAGAAGTAGGCAGTTGTGAAGTGTTTATCATATAGCGGTATGTTTATGTCATATACCAGATTAGCACATTTTATGACTATACCATCATAATCTCTAGAGCTAAATGATCTTTATAGTACAATTTCTTTTCTTTTTTTTTTTTTTTTTGTCTTTTTCCATGTCCGGCAA
>NW_007782412.1:2354-2945 GCF_000696425.1 Galeopterus variegatus
TTTCTCCTTCAGCCTCAGGTCATTGCTTTTGTGGGTCCCTGAGAACCCCGATGGGATGGGGGTCCCAAGCTCCAGTGACTACAGGGATTCAGGGCTGTAACCCAGCTGCAGTGGGACAGGAAGGGTCTGATGGGGAGGACAGGGGTAGAGGAGGTAGGGACTTGAGGGGGACATGTCTAAGGATGCAGGGGATCTGAAGGGAAGCTGGAAGGTGTTGACAGAAGGAAGGAGGAGCAGAGGTAATGGGAAGAGAAAGGGCTTAGAGGAGCCAGTTTGGGGAGAACTTAAGTTTCCCAAAGAAGTCATTGAAGTTCCCAGTTATCCTTGGTAAAGTCACATCAGCAAGAAAGGAAGCTGACAGTGTTAGTGACATAGGAGGTGCTCAGCTTCCCTGGGTTCAGGTTTCAGGACATACCTCTGGGTTTTAAGCCACTCCCCAAGGTCTCGAGCCCCTCCTCTAGGCCCTTCCCTAGAAGAAAGTTATCCTTGCTTATTGGACCTATTTTCCATAACAACAGGGAGAGATTGACACCACAAGGGGTGGACTTATGCAAATCTAGTGGCTGAGCATGCTCAGTGGAAGGGAGTTTA
>NW_007782413.1:0-510 GCF_000696425.1 Galeopterus variegatus
CAGACCCCCACCTCCATCACCCCATCCCCGCCCAGAAGCTCGCTGGCCTCACCTGGGCCCCGCAGAGAAGGGAATAAAAGCCAGAGGTGACCTCCCCTTGATGTTTTCGGGGTCGAAGCGGAAGGGGTCATAGACCTGGAGGGGAGACCAAGACAGGGTTGCTGGGTGGGGACTTCCAGGACAACCAGCCATGGAGAGATAGATGTGTGTGGTGGGGGAGGTGATGTCTCATTTCCCAAGTTAAAACTCTGCCCCCTTCTCTCGGACCCCTGGAATGGACAAGGACTGGGAGGGGTAGAGAGCACCTCAGGGTCTGGCCACACAGCTGGATTGTGATGTGTCCCGAAAATACTGAGGAGGCAGGTGACACCTGTGCGACAAGAGGAGGCAGTCAAGACAAGGCCCCAGAGCCTGAAGGGCCCCTCTTCCTTCCCAGGAGCCCCCTCCCCCTCGCGTTGTGGGCACCTTTGGGAATGACGCGGCCTTCTGGGAGCTCAACGTCCTGGGTAC
>NW_007782413.1:2361-2945 GCF_000696425.1 Galeopterus variegatus
ACACTGGTCTGTATCTTTTTTCATTTAACATTATATCGATCTCTGATCAATCTTGATCCTTCTACATCGGAGATTGGTGACAAAGTAGGTTTTTCTCTACTCTGAGCTATAAAATAATTTTCCCATGGTTTCTCCTAGAACTAATAAGACCCCTTTTAAAAAATCTTTTAAATACTTGGTTCATCTTGATATTATCTTGTTATAAGGTGTGAGAAGCAGGTTGACTAGAATTTTTCCCAAGCAACTTCCCAATTGTTTAAAGAGCTTTTACAAAATGATCTATATGTTTTTCTTTTGATATAAGATGCCATCTTTAGCAGGTACTATGTCTATGGGGGAAAATTTATATCTGTAAATCATTAGTTTTTCTACTTAGAAATAACAGCCAGTTGGAAAAGATAATAAAAAATATACACTAATACTAATGATATAAAACAACTGGATTAAATTTAAGAAACATGAAATCTCTCTACTCCAAATAAATATGTAAATTTCCCTCAGTCCAAATGAAAGATACAATATGCCACTGCACCAAAAGCAGCTAAGGGTTACTTTAACAGAACAGGCACAACATCTCTAAACAA
>NW_007782414.1:0-224 GCF_000696425.1 Galeopterus variegatus
AAAAATTAGTGAAATTGAGGAAAGATCCAAAAAATTATCCAATATGAAAAACACAACAAAATGTTGGGGAAGAAAAAGTGAACAGTGCCGTAAATGATAGGGTAATATTAAAGGTCTGACATTCATGCCACTGGAGTCGTGGAAGGGGAAGAAAGAGATGGCACAGGAAGAAGTATTTGAAGAAATAATATTTCATATACATTTAGACATACATTTACTTACAG
>NW_007782414.1:2167-2945 GCF_000696425.1 Galeopterus variegatus
TACATCTTCTTTCCTCTGTATGTGTCTCTGTGTCCAAATCTCTCTCTTCTTCTAGGCATACCAATCATTGGATTAGGGACCACCTTAATAATTCATTTATAAACTCACTGTAACTTTGTTACATTGCAATAAGCTTACTGTAACTTTATTACATCGCAAAGACCCTATTTCCAAATAAGATTACATTTATAGGTACCTGGGGTTAGGATTTGAGCATTTCTTTGGGCATGACACAGTTCTACCTACAATGGAGGGGAGCTGGGTAAAGTGACAACAGTATTCACTGTTGCCTGGGAAAAAAACAAGCCCATCTTTTTTTCCCAGTCCTTCTGCTAACTGAGTGGGAACAAAGGGATGTCTTTACACCTCTGCAAGCTTCAGTGTCCTTGTCTGTAAAAGTAAGGATTGTACCACATGATTTTTAGGGTCATTTTTAGATACATAATTTTGTGTTTCTTCAATCCAATGTTATTGGCATTACTGTATCTGAAAGCTAGAAATATAAAAATAAGTAAACAGGGAGTCTATGGCTAAATAATGATTTTAACTTGTCACATTTATAAATTCTAGAAAACTTCCAAATGAATTCTGCTTAAATTAGCATTATAAAACCAGTAGCCACTACAGAGTTTAATAAAATTTTAGTCATTTGTTAAATTATACCAGTTACTCAGGAAAATATTGTGTTTTTAAATAATATCAGGACAAGTTATTTTCTTTCTTTAAGTATTCACAAAAATAGCCAGAAATGCTTTTAAAACGATCTTTATTTTAATCA
>NW_007782415.1:0-785 GCF_000696425.1 Galeopterus variegatus
TGCCTGCATGTTTTAGCTGCTCAGTAAATTGCACGGAATGAATATTTGAATGGAAAACTTACATTAATGTTACATAATAAAACTTAACAGTGAGATAATATGAAATGATTTGAAGGAAATCAAACATCAGGGATGTAAATGTGCAAAGGCACTGTGAACAGATTTTTTCTTTGAACATAAAGTGAGATATATTTTAATCTGTATGCAGAAGAGAGCCAATGGGTATACCAGTTTGCAAAATCCAAAATAAGACTGTTCAGTAGAAAACACTCTTCTCAATGCCTATATGCAAAGAAATCAGAATATCTTTAACTTTCTTTAAGTTGATTTGAAAAAGATAGAGGGAAAAGAAGAGACATTTTTCTTCCTTTAATTTGCTCAATTTAAAAATGTTTCTATCCTTGATAGTTCTGGGAGCTATCTAATTTCCTGTTTGAGCTTTGTTTTTCTTTTAACAATTTAATTGAAGCATATTTGACATATGCTTTATTGAAGTATAATTTTACATATTTAAAATGTACTAACTGACAGGTTTTGATGTCAGTATACATCTATTAAATAATCACCACTGTAAGATAGTGAACTTATCAGTTACCCACAAAGACTCCCTGTGCCCCTATTGAGCCACTCTGCCCTGCCCTTCCCCCATCTGTAGCCAAGGCAACCACTGATCTGTTTCTTGTCACAATAGAATAGTTTGCATTTCCTAAAATTTTATACCATATGTACTATTTTTCATCTGGCTTCTTTCACTTAGCATAAATGTTTTGAGATTAATCCATGTT
>NW_007782415.1:2051-2945 GCF_000696425.1 Galeopterus variegatus
ACTTTTAGAATTTTTATAGTTTTAAAATCTACATTCAGGTCTCAAAGCCATGTAGCAGGAGGAGAGATCAAAGTTCATTTTTTTGTATATGGCTAACCAATTGTCCCAACACCATTTATTGAAAAAATCATCTTTCCTACACGGAAATGCCTTTGCATCTTTGGAAGTCATATTTGTATTTGTGTGGATCTATTTCTGATCTCTCTATTCTGTTCAGTTGATTATCATTTCTTTTTTCTCCAACACAGCACTGCCTTGATTATCATAGCTTTATAACACGTCTTAAGACAGTGTTAGTCCTCCACTTTGGCTCCTCCTTTTCAATGCTGTTTTGGCTATTTTAGGCCCTTTGCATTTAAATATGAATTTAGAATGATTTTGCCAATTTCCACAAAAAAGTCTGATGGGATATTGATTGACATTGCATTGAAACTATAGATCCATTTGGAGAGAATTCATATCTTAACAATATTGAGGTTTTCTACCTATTAACACAGGCATGTCTCCATTTATTTTTGTTGCCTTTCATAGCTCTAAGCAATGTTTAAATTTTCAGTGTCTAACATTTGCCATCATATTTACCTTAAGAATCTCATAATTTTAAATGTTATTGTGTATAGTAGATTAAAAATTTTATTTTCAATTGTTTCTTGGAATTTTATGGAAATGCAACTGATTTCATATTGATATTTTATCTTGCAATCTTACTAAATTCACTTATTATTTCTAGTAACTTTATAGATGCCATTTGATTTTCTACATGGGTGATCATATTGTCTGCAAATAAAGACATGTTTACTTCTATTCCAATCTGGATGCCTTCTCTTTGTTTGTGTTGCCTGATTTCACTGTCTAGTACCTCAAGTACAATGTTGAATAGAAATAGCAAAAACA
>NW_007782416.1:0-2945 GCF_000696425.1 Galeopterus variegatus
TTGTACCTTGAGTCCCACTCATCTTGAGGACTATTTAGCTGCAGGGAAAATGCCCTACAACGTAACACAAAATGACAAAACAGAGTTCCAACTGCAGGATGATGCAATTGATCCATTCGGCCAGCACTTATTGTGTGTCATGCTGTGTGCCAAGCACAAAGGACCCCAATTTAGTGTGTGTGAGTGTGAGTTGTGTGTGTATGAGTGAGAGAGAAAGAGAGAGAGAGAGAGAGGAGAAAGGTCGGGTTTCAGAATGAGACTGAAATGAGCGTGCATGAATGGAATTTAAACCCCATGACAAGGGCCGAGCCCGTGGCGCACTCGGGAGAGTGTGGCGCTGGGAGCGCGGCAGCGCTCCTGCCACGGATTCGGATACTATATAGGGATGGCCGGTGTGCTCACAGCACTCACTGGCTAAGCACGGTGTGGCCGGTCTCAAAAAGGACAAAAATAAATAAATAAATAAATAAATAATAATAAAAAAAAAACCCACGACAAGCCCTTTTCAAATTCTAGCTCCTAGGAATAATGTAGCCCTGGACAGTTGACCCAACCACGTTTGGCAACGCATGTCTTTGGTGAGACGGGAGTGGTAAGAAGCCCCCTTAGAGGGCTGCCACGCAGGGGACCCTCATAAAATGCTGATATTCAGAAGGGTTTGGGGGAAGCCCAGGAGGAGAGTCACGAGGCAAAGGAGTCCTTGCATTTCCTCTGAAAATTCTGCCCATCCCCCCCCCCCTCGGTCTTTCTCTCATGTGTTCATTCATCAAACACGTATCTAGTGCCCGCTGAGTCCCGGAGCTACATTAGGCCTGTAAACATGAACATGGCTCAGAGACTGACCTCGAGAACACTGCCTGGGGACACAGCCACTTTCATCACCCAGGGCTGCCCATCTGCTCCCACCCAGCTGAGCCTGCCCCCCTCTGCCGCCATGCACACAGCAACATCCCAGCCATGTTCACGTTCCCACAGGGCCCTTCCTACCCATCACGTCCCTCTTCGTGACAATGCCCGCTGGCCCGTCGGCCCATGGCCCTCTGCGTTTAGGAACAGAAAGCTGGCCCATTGTGGTCTTCACAATAGCTGCCTTGTTGCTCCCTTGGCCGCTCCGAGGCCCGAGGAGACCCCTGCCTCTCTGTGGCCCTATCTCTCATTGCTCCGCTCCAGGCCGGGGCAAGGCTCCCACCCCCACCATGACCATCCTGCACACCAGATAAAAGGCACAGGAGAAAACAACATGTCTTCATTGTCATAGAGAACTCAAACAGCAATTAACTGGACGAGAGATGCTCATCCCTCCACCAGCTCTACTAGATCTGGAGCTGACATCACAGGCCCTCACAAGGGGCTGCCTTGTTGGGGAGCCTGGCAGTGTTGTGGGCAGCGCGGGAGAGGGTAGAGCCCCATCTGTGCTCTGCTCAGTGTCTCCTTTCTCTGGAAGAAAAGGACAGTAATGGGAAGGAGAGAGAAGCCACGGTCTTTGACAGTAAATGGTGACATTACAGGCTGAGCGGTCTGCTGGGTTCACATCATCACTGGGCTTGTCCAATAAAATCAATCTAAGCGAATTTAAACAGAGCCAGCTCAAAGCCGGGAGTCACTCTGGCTGCTTGCCGTCACTTCCTCCCGATAAGGAGCGTGCTTCATGCAGGAAGAATGTGGTACGTGCCTTCCCAGTCCCTTCTCCAGGCCGCCACCAAAGGTAGGAGCTGCGGGACCTCTCGGAAGCACAGACAGACGCCTCAGCTCTCAGTTTTCAGAAATTCCACAAGTCGGTCTGGGACATGAATCATGTTGAGGGTTTGGAAAAAGTTGCAGAGTCAAAGCCGACTGAGGTTTGGGGCCCACCCCAGATGTGGTGACGAGGGAGTGGAGGGGGTGATGTTCCAGAGGCTGGCCAGGCCGCTTCCCTATCTGCACTATCTGGGAGCTGGGGGTGGGGACTGTCCAGCTCAGGACAGGACTTAGTCACAGGAATTCAACGTTCCCAGAAATCTGGACTCATCTGGTTAACATCTCAGCCACTGACTCTCGGATCTACAATCCTTTAAGGAGCCTCAAACTATTGCTAGGGGTGTCCCCAAATCTCCAGAATAAACTTGATCACAAGCAAGCACACAAAACGCTGCCATGAATTATCACACACAACATTCAGAATGCTGGTGAGACCGGGACAGGAGAGATGGAAGAGTCATGTTACCAAATAGCCAAAGGATGTCCCAATCATCTGGAGACAGAGTAAGGTAGCCTGCAAGAGACAGAAGCTCTTTCTTTCCTCTTATAAACAGAGAAACTGAGGCCCGGACAGGGAAAAGGATGCGCCCTCCTCAAGGCACAGAGTACTGAACAACATAAACCATGTGACCCACATCGACTCTAGAAATTTCTATGACTAGGTTTACTCCTGCATGATCTTCAGCCTGCCCCCCTCTGCCGCCATGCACCCAGCAACATCCCAGCCGTGTTCACATTCCCACGGGGCCCTTCCTACCCATCACATCCCTCTTCGTGACAATGCCCGCTGGCCCGTCGGCCCATGGCCCTCTGCGTTTAGGAACAGAAAGCTGGCCCATTGTGGTCTTCACAATAGCTGCCTTGTTGCTCCCTTGGCCGCTTGCTCTTCGGGGATGTTTCCAGAGGGGCTCACCACCTTTAGGAGGATCACACACGAGGACCACTCACTGGGCACAGAGTCTGGGGTCACCACCTTATCCTTCAGGTTCGCTGGGATGTTGCTTCCATTGGCATTTCATGCTGCGGAGAGATCCTGAGACTAACTTGATTTCTGCTCCTTTGTAAAGAAATGTTTCCCCCACCCCATGAGGACATGAACCAAAAGAAAGGGGTTGCGGCATTTCCCATAGGAAGTGAACAGCAGCTTGGCCCAGATCCCCTTAGCTTCCCGGGTCCTGCTTGGGTCAGAAAACCTACACTGTGACTTT
>NW_007782417.1:0-2945 GCF_000696425.1 Galeopterus variegatus
TTACTAATTCTGTATCTATGAATATTAAAAACTCCTAAAATGTAGCTTCTCTCATCAGATGCTCAACTTTTTTAAAAAGATCAGCATTTTGTTGAACATTATTAACAACTTATTAATACTGTATGATAAAATCTGATAACTTTGTAAAACACTTAGAGGTAGACTGTCAATAATGTTCATAAGCTAGTATTAAGGCAATTCCGATATGAAATACAGGGAACTTTTTAAAAAATGCCATTTGGAAAGACTACAAAGTAAACTAACCAAATTAAGGCAATTCTGATATGAAATACAGGAAACTTTTTAAAAAATGCCATTTAGAAAGACTACAAAGTAAACTAACCAATCTCTGCAAATGGCACATTCCATTTGGGTGAAAGAGAATACTATGTTCTCTGTAGAGTAATGCATCTGGTCAAGGAGTTACATTCCCTAGTCTATGTAATGACCTACCTAAATCTCTGCACACCATCCCAGCTCCATACCTACATACTTCTAATCTCCATTGTCAAAGCCACATAACTCCCACATCTAGGATGAGCTGTTTCTCAAGGTACAGCACCAGTCTAATTCTTGTTTTTATAAAAAATAAATAGCCTTTTTTTGCTCACAAGATTTTGTTTAATATGAACTTTGCTACTGTTCCTGTCACTGTTAGTTTTTATGACATTCTTTGGCCTAAACTCATTTAAAGTGCTTTCTTGGGTGTGACTCCCACTTTTCCTCTTAAGTGCTAGAGATATTTACCAGATCCAAACACTGAATATCTGCTGCCTGGTTTTTTGTGTCCCCTCACAATATCTTTTGCTAGACCTCCATATGCTGAACAAAAGCAGGAACATCTTCGTACTTTCCAAATACTATACGTCCTTCTATTATGTGCAAGTAAGTTTGACTGTTGTTTTTGTGTATGTATTTTTCTAGTTCTGTCTCAAATTAAACATGTTCTCTTGCCATCTTAAGCCAATTAGCCAATTTATAATAGGCTAATCTCAAAACTAAATACCTCATATATTATAGCAATCAATTTGTAAAATGCCTGTAGAATTTTGTGAGATTAAAAAAAAAGTCTAGAAGAACTATCAGAATATGACAGTAAGTCATCCCATTTTTATTATTTCAGGATTGCCTCTTTGCTCATTTAAAGCTGCATGACACATTTACTTTACAATTACTTTCATCTATTAAGTTTACTTGATGACAACCAATAAAATCCCATAAATGTTTTAGATTTTCCTAAATTGAAATTTCTTGTAAAATTAAACCAAAATCATGGATTGCATCAGAAGATAGGAACTTTAAAACATAATATTCTCCTTGCATTAATAATTTTTCCTTTTCTAGCCTTTACAAAATCTATTTTGTCAATTTTATTGAAGAATACTACTCACATAGAAACATAAATCAATCGAATGTGTAGAATAAATATACTTTGTGATATGCATCTAAGATTTTTAAAATAAAATTAAACAAAAATAACTTGAAATCCAGAAGCCCACCTTGAGCTTCTGTTCATTCTCTACCAGCAGGCCAAAGATAACCACAATCCTGTTTCTAACACCATAGGTTAATATGGTATATTTTTGATTTTTACACAGGTGGAATTATGCAGTACATACTCTTGTTTCTGGTGTCTTTCACTGAATACATGTTTGTCATATGTAGTTGTACTTTGTTCATGTTTATTGCCGTGTATAACATTCTGATTAATCAGTATATTACATTGTACTTATTCATTCTAATATTCATGGATATTGCCTTATTTTTGTTTATTAAAAATAGTGCTCATATGAACAGCTTGTATGTGTCTTTTGTTGTGTGGTAGGGGTCAGATTGTTTTTTTTTTGCTTTCAAATGAATGTCTGATTGACCCAGCACAATTGTACTGCACTGCAGAAAACACCGTTATAATCAATCAGGTGACAACATATACAAGTCTGTTTCTAGGCTCTCTAATCTTGACCTTAATCTATTTTTTTTGTCCTTGTGCAAATACAACATTGTCTAATTTATATTGCTAAATAAGTCTTACTATAGTTAGATGAAACTTTCTATGACATTCTTTTCTTCAAGATTACCTGTATTTCCACATGCTAAATAATAGAATCAACTTTCTTGATTTCTAAAGGAATAAAATTATACTGATATTTTTATTGAAATTGCTTTGAATAAATAGATCAATTAGGAAAGAATTGATATCTTTACAATATTAAGTTTTGCAATTCATGGACATAGAATATTCCTCCATTTATTTAGGTTTTCTTTATTTCTATAGTACATTGCATGTTTTACTGTAGAAATAATACTCATCCTTTTAAAGTTTAAGTTTTAGATTTTTATGTATTTGATGTTATTTTAAATGACCAATTTTTGTTTTCTGCATATAATGACAGTTTCATTTTGTTCTTTTAATCTTTGTGCCTTTTATTTTTACTTTCTTTTTTCTTTACTGCACTGGGTAGAACCTCCAGTACAATACTGGGCAGAAATGATGATTGAGAACATTATTGTGCTGTTTCTGATATCAGAGGGAATACTTCATATCATTTATTAATTAATATGGTCTTGTTATAAGATTTTGTAGATATTATTTATACAATTAAAAGATGTATTGATTTGCCTCCAAGTTGGCTCCCAATAATCCCCATATATTTTTGCTTTTTATAGTATTTATGGTTTTGTGCACTTCCATAGTATTTATGGTTTTGTGTACTTCTCTTTCGTTGAGCTTGGGTTGGGCTTAGTGACTCACTTCTAATTAACAGAATAAGACGGAAGCAATGGGATGTGACTTGGAGACTAGGATATAAGAAGTCACTTTTGCTCTCTCCTGGACTACTTGCCCCAGGGGAGGGCAGCTCCTATGGTGTGAGATGCCTAATGGAGAGACCCATCAGGTGAGAGACTGAGTCCCCCAGCCAGCAGCCAGAGAGGAACTAAGGCCT
>NW_007782418.1:0-604 GCF_000696425.1 Galeopterus variegatus
ATATAAGAAACAAAATTGTGGCAGGAAACCCTATAAAAAGTGGCTCTAGTTGAGAGGAGGTGAATGCAGTTTTAGCTTCCCCACACTTATCACTCCTGGTGGTGCCGCTGTATAATTTCCCTCCATGAAGAGCCTCCAGTATTAAGTGTTTTGCTTCTCATATTTTCCACCAATATCTCTCCTGATAAGAAAACTATTTCTATGAATCTACTTCTTATTTCATTATTAGAGAATATACATATTTTTTTCCATTCCCTCATAATCCTAAATGGCTAGCTAAAGGATAGATTGATTTAATGCAAGACCTCAAGACTAAAATAAATAAAAGAAAAGAAAGCATGAAATTTGGAGTCAGAGAGAGCAGGATTTGAATCCTGGTGCTGATTACCAGCTGTGTTCATAAGTACACTAACTTATATCTTCTCTAAGCCTCCACTTTCTCAATTGCAAAAAATAGAAGGTGATGCAAAATTCTAGGTTTTTGTAAGAATTCAAAATAAATAAGTAAAATGTCAAGCTTAGTAGAAATTCAACACATTTTCTTTTTTATTACAATCACTAAATTATAAAGCTTCGCTCTCTTACCACTATTAGATATCCTTTG
>NW_007782418.1:2205-2945 GCF_000696425.1 Galeopterus variegatus
CATTTGCAGAGCCCAGGGAAAAGTGCAATTGGAGGTCTATGTACCATATATCTAAATATCTAAACATCTAAAAGCTACAAATCAAGTCAATCCCACAGGTTTTAAGTTTTTTGTTGTGACGTTACTCACTCCGGGTAACAATTTCTGTTTCAAGTTATCTACTGCTGCAAACTACTCCTAAAACATATGAGCCTTAAACCATTGTGTTTATTATTTTCTCAGAATTCTACAATTTTGGCAGTGCTTGGCAGAGACAGCTCATCACTGCTCCATGTGGCATGGAGCATGGGGGTGGTTTCAACAGCTGGGGGCTGGCTGAAATGACTCAACTAGTGTCACTTGATTGAGTCCTAGGTTCTTGCCACTGGCTAGTTCCTCAGTATCTGTGTCAGCTGAGTCCTCCAGAAAGAAGATGCAGCTATAGAGCTAGAATTGCAAGCAGTTTGGGGGAGAATGGTGGAGGTAATGCCCACATAAGTTAAAAGGGCAGGAAGCAGAATTGGACAGAGAACGCCTTCAGACATTGATGTAGATTTGTCACCTGTATAGTCAGTTTTGTGTTACTATAACAGAATACCTGAAACTGGGTAATTTATAAAGAAAAGAGGTTTCTTTGGCTCATGATTCTGGGATGACTGCATCTGGCACGGGTCTCAGGCTGCCTCTACTCACAGTGGAAAGCAGTAGGCAGCTGGCAGGTACAAGCAGATCACATGGCAAGAGGAAGCAAGAGAGAGATA
>NW_007782419.1:0-252 GCF_000696425.1 Galeopterus variegatus
GTGGATGGCAGGTCCCCAAAGGAGATCCCCAGCAGAAGGTCCAGGGAAATAAAGCAGAACTCCTCCTCCATCAAAGTCTTGGGGCTCTGGCTCCCCCATCTTTCATTCAGAGCCAGCTGGGGAATCAATCCACGGGAGGGGCGGTTCTTGCAATGGCTTCATCAGAAAACACAGATGTACCTTCCTCCCCATCTCTCCCCGATACCCCAGCCCTCTCCCCCAGGCTGGCACATGCCTGTCTCCAGACAGCCG
>NW_007782419.1:2227-2945 GCF_000696425.1 Galeopterus variegatus
GGTCGAGGAAGAGGGAACAGTGGGGAAGCCCAGGCTGAGGCATTGGGACCTTCTGCCCTGGGAGGTGACCAGAAAGGGCAGTGTCGTGGGAAGACGCTGGAGGGTGGAAGGGAGCCGCATGCAAGGAGTGGGCTCCCAGTCCTCCTGCCCCTGTAGAAATGAATTAAAGGGACACTGATTCAACAGTGTTGATGGGCTCGTCTCCATTAACTCCTGCCTTTTGGCTCAAGTTAATGTTTTCTAATACTGTCGACCTCGGGCCCCTGTAGCAGCCTGTCACTGCAGTCATCATCAAAGACAGGGATGAGGGCTGGGGAGGGGTGTTTGTCCAAGCTGCTTCATATCAGAGGCTATGGAGACAACACAGTGTTTCCTTAATCCCTGTGACACAAAGTCATTCTGACATCCTCAGATCAGAATTCTACCCTCGGTTCCCGACGGTGAATGTTTTACACTGACCCGGGCCTTTCTGACTTTTGCCCATCTGTCAGGATAGCAGGAAACCCGCTCACAGAGTCTCACCTCAGAGTGAAAAGCCCAACCAAAGCTGGGTCCCCCACAGGCCTGCAAAGGCTTGGGGGATGCTTTCCCCCCGGACCACTTCTTCAACCAGGGTCATTGACACACACAAGGCATTGAAATGGTAAAGCGTTTTAAGGATGTGTCTGGGGACTGAAGTCAGGTCTTGGAGGCCCTGAGACTGTCATCCACTTCTCTG
>NW_007782420.1:0-376 GCF_000696425.1 Galeopterus variegatus
TTGAGACAAATATACATTTGTAATTTAAAATTAAAAATAGGCCTAATCTCATATTACACCAAAAATTAATTCTAAAATTATCATAAAAAATGAATGTAGGAATCAATATAAAAAAGACAAAGTAAAATTTAGAATACAAAATAAAGAAAAGTAAAGTATAATAAAAAGACAGAAAATGTATAGAATTTGGGGCAATATAGAATGCAAATTGTGAGACTATATCTTCCTTACTTTGGAGGAAAGAAATATTTCTTAAATAGAATATTAAAAACACTTCACTGTATAAATGGAAAATTTGATGAGTGGTGCTTCATTAAAAATCAGAAAAACTGTTCACCTAAATACAACATCGAGACAGTAAAAAAACAAATCACAA
>NW_007782420.1:1778-2944 GCF_000696425.1 Galeopterus variegatus
TCCACAATAGGATAGTTCCAAGAGAGAACATGTGACTGTCAAGGAACAGAGTCCACCCCATCTGTAAGTTCCAGCTACCAGGAGAGCCCAGAGCTTAGGAGACATAGCAGCTGTGTAGAGCAGGGGGTTACAAACAGCCACAGACCGGTCATAGGCCATCGCTGCTAATATGAACATTTCCACAATCACAAATGTGCAGGCAAAGAAAAATTGTGTCATGCATCCTTTGAAGGAGATAGTTCTGTCTTTCACAACTAAGATTTCTAGTAGTTTGGGTGTGACTACACTGGAATAACAAAAATCCAAAAAGGACAGATGGCCAAGGAAAAAGTACATGGGTGTCTGAAGTTTGGGATTGAGCCTTATGACCACAATCATACCCAGGTTCCCCACCACAGTGATGGTGTAGATGGCCAAGAACACCAGGAAGAGGGGTGCCTGGAGGTGTGGGAACTCTGAGAAGCCCAAGAGGACAAAAGTGGCTCCAGCACTCTCGTTTCCCTCAGTCATCATCACGGATCCTGTTGGAGGAAATCAGAGGGTTCATCCTGAGCAGCCGGATATGACAGAGACAGTAGGAATGAGGGGATGCAGACGGCTCCCAATGAGAAACACCACCGAGCGATATACAAAATAGGCACTCATGTTTTAATTTTTTGGGCCTTTTTGCTGCCTCATTTTAATTTCCCTTGGGCCACTGACTTACTATTTGAACACGGAATATTTTCTTTACCCATCAGTGACTCATTTTCTATTGCATAAAACAAGAAATGTGTGTATCGCATAAAGTACTTTTACAAATTGTACATATATGTGTGTATACTAATTGCTTGCAGTATTTCTGCCCCATATTAATAATTAAATAATTATGAACTAATATCTGAATTTCACATACAATTCTATTACCTGTGAAGGAAAAATATAACAAATTAAAGAATAACAAGGAAATATATTTTAGTTAATGGCAATAGGGCAGATTACAACTGAGATGACTCAACAGAGCCTGCCACTGGGGATTTAAACAGTGTGTTTCTGTGCTGTTACTTCATATTTGAAGACATGGGGGGACAGTAGTGCCAGTAAGTATTCTCAGTTAGAGTAGTGCTGAGCTGTCACTCCCAGTCTTGTATGAATATTTTAAAGTGTTAGCTTTTCTACAAATATCC
>NW_007782421.1:0-460 GCF_000696425.1 Galeopterus variegatus
GCCCTTCTCAGGAGAGCCTGCGGGGCCTCTGTGAGAGTAAGACAGCGGCGGGCACGGGTGCAGCTTGCAGACCGTCGTGTGTGGCATTGTCTCGTGGCTGGAGCTGAAGCTTCACAACCCTGTATGAACGCTTCCTGTGCAGGGAAGATGGAAGTGGGAAGTCTGCGTGGCTAGGAGAGGAGTTGGCAGGGAGGGGTCAGCGCGCCCCTCTGTCAGGGACACCCAGGATGGGAAACCTGGCGAGCAGAATCTCTACCCAGTTACGGAACCTCACTAGTCATTCCCTCGGGGAGTGAGAAAGGAGGCACTAACAGGTGCTTCAAAGAAGCACATGGCGATGCTCAGTAGGCTAAGCCTGGGGAAAAGGCACACAAGGCCAGCGCAGCATCTCACCCTAAGTTTTCTCAACTCGGGCAGAAGCTCCTCAGAGAGCCTCACTCTTCCACATCTGTCTTCATCT
>NW_007782421.1:2455-2944 GCF_000696425.1 Galeopterus variegatus
TTTACAGCAAACTAGAATTTCTATCTTCAGTTTTGGATGACATTTTAAATGGAGGGCATTCAAATGGAATCAGAATAACTTAAGGGATAGAGAGAGCAGCAATATACAAAGGCAACCATCAGTCTGGCCTTATTCTTCTTCCCTTTTGTTTCTCTCCATCCATCCCATCCTCTAACATTTATGGTGGTTAATGTCCCGAAGTGGTAGAAGTCAGAATAGTGGTTATCTTGGAGGTGGAAGGTTTGCTGACTGAGAAGGACATGAAGGGACATCTATGGTGTGGAAAATGGTTTATATCTTGACCAGGGTGGTGGTTACACAAATGTATAGATATGTTAACACCCATCAAGCTGTGTGCCTAAGATTAGTGCACTTTGCTGTATGTATGTTACACATAAATAGCAACAGTTTATAAAAGACCCTCTCTAGTATCCCACACCTTTTCATGGCCACCATAGATACTTTAGTCTTAGACATATTTCTGCTCCC
>NW_007782422.1:0-275 GCF_000696425.1 Galeopterus variegatus
GGAAACTGGGGCAAAGATCAGCCTTGCTGTGAACTGGCAAAGAACTTGGCGGCATTGTGTCGATGCCCTAGGACTGTGTGGAAGTTGGAACTTAAGAGCTGTGAACCAGAGCATTTGGTGGAAGAAATTTCTAAGCAGCAAAGGATTAAGGGAGCTGCGTGGCTAGTTGTAGGAGCCTGCTCTGAGTTATGGCAGCAAAGACATGACATAAAGACAGACCTTAAAAGGGAAGCAGAGTGTAATGATTTGGAAAATTTGCAGCCTGGCCATGTGGT
>NW_007782422.1:2277-2944 GCF_000696425.1 Galeopterus variegatus
GGGAATTTAACCAGGTCAATGCAGTCTTTCTTACATTAATAACTGAAGAAAAATAGGTGCCCTTTAAAGATTTTTTAGGATCAGGGAACAAAAGGAAGTCAGGAGGACGCTAATCAAAACTATAAGTTAGATGCCTAACCATTTCCCATCGAAACTCACAAAATTGGCCTTGTTTGATGAGAGAAATGAGCAGGAACATTGTCGTGGTGGGGATGGACTCTGGTGAAGCTTTCCCGGGTATTTTCCTGCTAAGCCTTTGGCTAACTTTCTCAAAACACTCTCATAACAAGCAGATGTTACCGTTCTTTGGCCCTCCGGAAAGTCAACAAGCAGAAAGCCTTGAGCATCCCCAAACCTGTGTCCATAACCTTTGTTCTTGACTGGTCCCCTCCTATATTGATTCCAATTATGTAACATTTTTGAAATGAATAAATTCTAGGAATGGAGAACAGATTAGTGGTTTCCAGGGGTTGAAAATAGATGGGGGGTGGGGCGTGGCACAGAAGAGAAGGGGGCATGGTTACAAAAGAGCAAAGTGATGGGTCCTTGTGGTAATGGAAATGTTCCATACCTTGTTTGTATCAATGTCAATATCCTGGTACTACGGTATTAGCAATACTTGCAAATATTTCCATTTTGCAAGTATTACCAAGATGTCACCATTGGA
>NW_007782423.1:0-535 GCF_000696425.1 Galeopterus variegatus
ATCATAAGTTATTACAAGAAGAAGGCAAGCACTGTTCAAACTACTCTAGATAAATTTTTTTACAAACAAATAAAACATTTTAATTCTTAATGTGTCTAATGATTTATAGTGTATTAAATTGCTAGTTTTACTTTTGTAATTCCCTATACATTTGTAACAGACATTAAGAGAGTTAATGTTTTAAAAAATATTTGTAAAAGTCATGGAACATTTTTATTTTTTTCCATTGATTTAGACCACTTTGTACAGTTTCAGCTTGCACAATCATTTTTGCAATTATAAATTACTATGCAAAATGCTAGCTTTCGGTATTTGACAGTCAGGTGTTTGCAACGTTAACTGGAATAGAAGCAGCAGAAAATAACGGAACTCGCATAAAGCCCTGACTCTGAGACTTGTCCACTTTGTGACCTTCACTTTTGTTATTAACTGTGGTTTTCCCACTTGTACTGTAGGGATATTAGTGATACCTACCTTGCAGCATGGTTATGAGGATTAAAGAGATGAGGAAGTGGAAGCAGTGAATTATAAAGCA
>NW_007782423.1:2605-2944 GCF_000696425.1 Galeopterus variegatus
ATCCCCATCGAACATATCTCCAGTTGGCACCTCTATTTTCCCAGCATAGAATATATCTTTTTCCTCAACCTTTTCTGAGCAGAAGAAATAACTTAGCCAGCAGAAATCCCGTGGTTGTCAGTCACAGTGATGGTCCTCAAATCATTAAAACTTACTATGAAAATTTTCAATCATATATAAGTAGAAAAAATAGTAAAATGAGCCCCATGTTTGCCCAGTCTCTGCAATTATCAACATTTTGGTCATCTTGGTGAATTATACTAGGGGTCAGCAAACTTTTTCTGTAAAGGGTCAGGTAGTAGAGAGTTGCAACTTTGCAGACCATATGGTTCTTGTAAC
>NW_007782424.1:0-694 GCF_000696425.1 Galeopterus variegatus
AACTGGAACTCGCTATTTGGCTTGGGGGCAGAGAGGCCCATTTTCAGTAGAAAATAGTATTTGATGGGGTTGTTGACAATACAGAAAGAGGTATTAATAGGAACATCTATTTGAAAATATAGCAAGAAGGTAGATGGAATGTGAGAGCAGGAGAAATAAACTAAAACTTTTAAATATATGAGTAGAAGCCAATTAGCAATTTTAAGTCCACTTCCAATTCCAAGAAGAATAGGATACCAGGCAGATTCCTCAGACAGAGATCAATGCATCAAGTAAAAGGCAGGAATGTGATTAACTTGATGGGACATGAGGCAAAGAACGTGATTTTGGCAAGAAGTTGGAAATTCACTAATGGTTATTGGGACCCAGAGTCAAGATCAGACCAACCTAGCTGGGGCAACAACTGGCTGCCAGTTAACCACATGGTGAACCTTAAGACTGAATGCTCCAGCCTTGCGCTGATAGAGACTAATATAGGTTAAAACCTAAAACAAAAGTTGCAGCGTCCCAGCTGTGGGGAAACAAGGAAATCAGAGGGTGGGAATTAGAACCCAACAATACAAGGAAACTTATCATGTACACATTAAGTTATAGAAATTGTTCATGCTCAGCTAAAAGATTGTGTGGGAAATCCTCTTTCATCTGCACTTTGTGTGTGTGTGTTTCTGCTTTCATTGCCTTAATGAAAGAAAGA
>NW_007782424.1:2538-2944 GCF_000696425.1 Galeopterus variegatus
TCACATCTATTGCAATAGTCTCAAATAAATAAAGTTTTCCTTGCAGTTTTAACAAGTGTTAAAATTAATTTTTTCTTTAACACTAGTACCTAAAATTGAAATTTTGTTTGTAAACCAGCTGAGACTAAGGTCTTATAGTAAGAGTATTATCCTTCCATAAAAACATATTCATGCATTTTAAGCTTCTCGAAAGTTTTTTTTTAATTGAAAAATAATTGATTATACATATTTGTGGGGTATAGAGTTGACTATCAGTATTTGTGATGATCAAATCAGGATCATTAGCACATTCACCATTACAAAACGTAATTATTCTTTGTGTCCATTACCCAATTTCTCCCTAACCCCCCTTGAAGTAAAAATGTTGTTGTCTTTAACTTTATAGGTCCACTACACTTAATATGGT
>NW_007782425.1:0-306 GCF_000696425.1 Galeopterus variegatus
TAGATGAGTTAGAAGGGGGACTCATTGGTAGTGGGAAAGTTATTTACATGAAATTGTTTTATGGATCTGTCTCACAGTGGGCACAGGAGGTCCAAGCCATCTTGCCACTGATTCTTCTGTTTCTGGGTACATATTTAAAGTATATAAACTCATTACCAGGTAGGGAGCCCAACGTTGGCTTTCTGTGGGGCTTATGATGGGGGATGTGCCAGGTCTCCTCCTCTTACCAACATTGTAAACCCAACCAACAAGTCATCTCTGGGAAATGAGATATTGGTGCCATGATCCAAGTTTAGCAATATATAG
>NW_007782425.1:2090-2944 GCF_000696425.1 Galeopterus variegatus
CAATGGAATTTAAAAACTTTCAAGCACTAGATCCTATAGAACAGGAAGTCTTTGAAATGACAGATAAGGAATATAGAGTAACTATTCTAAGGAAACTAAATGAGATACAAGAAAACCCAGTGAGACAACACAATGAAATGAGACAAAATATACAGGATAGGAAAGAAGAAATGTACAAAGAAATCAATGCCTTGAAAAACAATGTAGCGGAGCTTGTGCAGCTGAAGGATTCATTCAATGAAATAAAAAACACAATAGAGAGTTTAACCAGCGGACTTGAACAAGCAGAAGAGAAAATTTCTGACCTTGAAGACAGGCTGTTTGAATTATCACAGGCAGACCAGAAAAAAGGAAAAAAAAAAGAAGAAAAAAAAATTGAAGAAAATCTGAGACAACTGACACTGACAACTGACAACATTAAGCACTCATATATCTGAATATATGCATCTAATGTCAGAGCAGCCAGACTTACAAAGCAAACACTATTAGATCTAAAGAAAGACAAAAGGCCTGCCCTGTGGCTCACTCGGGAGAGTGCGACACTGGTAGCACCAAACCCGTGGTTCGAATCCTATATAGGGATGGCCAGTGTGCTCACTGGGTGAGCATGGTGCAGACAGCACCTTGCTGGGGGTTGTGATCCCCTTACAGGTCAAACAAACAAACAAAAAAAGAAATAAAGAGATAGACACTAACACCATAATAGTGGGGACCTGACCCTCCACTCTAATCATTGGACAGAGCATCTAGGCAAAAAATCAACAAACACAAGATCTAAACAGTACTTTAGACCAATTGGATTTGACAGATATCTACAGAACATTCCACCCAACAACCTCAGAATATTCATTCTT
>NW_007782426.1:0-577 GCF_000696425.1 Galeopterus variegatus
GGTCCCGGTCCGGTACGGGTGTGACACTGAGGGTTGCGATCTGTTGCCGGACACGAAAAAAAGACAAAAAAAAAGGGAAAAAAAAAAAAGAGAGAGATAATTACAGTACACAACAAGATTTATATATGAGTCACCCTGAGTCATTTTAAATTGAAATAAATAAATGAATGAATATGAAGTTACTTCTAAAAGTTCGTGGAAAGGCAGAATTTAAAATAATATGAATCTTTCCGTGAACTTTTTGAAGGCCCCTCCTAAAATGGAGGCTATAACATTGTCACCCATGTGTGTGGGGCTGAATTCTGGTAATACTATGCAGCTATGTATTTTTATTTTTTAAATTTATTTTTTAATTAGGACATAGTTGATTGGACATATCTCTGGGGTACAGCATTAGAATATCAATACCTATGTGCAGTATGTGATGTTCAAATCAGAATAATTAGTATATTCACTATACAAAGCATTGATTTTCACGGCCCTTTACCAATTCATCTCTTTCCCCCTTCCTCCCCCTTTCCCACCTGTGTTAACCTAGTTCTGTTCTCTTCTTTTGAAAGTTCAGCATATTATTGTA
>NW_007782426.1:2596-2944 GCF_000696425.1 Galeopterus variegatus
GTGTGAAAGAAAGGGCTAGAGAGCTTTCCAGAGGCCAAATCAGAAATGCCAGGCTGAAGATCGTGTGCTCCATTCTGAGGGCACTGGGGAGCCATTGGCGGCCTTTGAGCAGAAGAGAGTCGTGACGTGGGGTCAGCTGGGGCACCTAGTTGCACTTTGCAGATGGGCTCAGAGAGTCAGGAAGAGTCACCCAACAGGAACAGCGGTCAGGGGTGTGAGAGGGTCTGGCTCAAGTGGGGCAGGGGAAGAAACCAAGGTGAGGTCTGCCCCAGTTTGCACCTGCTCGTGTTGGCCCAATGGCCTCCCCGTGTGGCCTCCTTCTGGGCTGAGGATAACTTAGGAGAGTTT
>NW_007782427.1:0-369 GCF_000696425.1 Galeopterus variegatus
CCCTGCCCTCTGCCCTGGGCTCCAGGGACACCAAGAACAGCACTCTTGTTCTAGCTCCCCTTTTTCTCCTTCAGGGTAGAGAGTTTAATTTGCCAGTTTCTGCCAAAGTAGATGAACCACACTTTGTTCTAGAGTCTAAACCTTATAGGAGACACATGTTCGTTGTGGAAGTAAGAACAGAGATAAAAATAAAATATCAAGTTGTTTTTAATAGCCAATTGGATAAGAGAAGTTGGATTGCTCTTTTTGAAAAAAGCAACTCACTGTTATTCGTATCATTGGTTAATGTGGAGGCTGTGGAAAATGAGGGTTTTTTTTTAATTTTTGACTTGGTAAGACTGCCCAAAGGAGCTTTAAAAGTCTTTAAGG
>NW_007782427.1:2071-2944 GCF_000696425.1 Galeopterus variegatus
GACATTTAGGTTGGTTCCAACTCGCAGCTATTGTAAAGAGAGCTGTGATAAACATGGGAGTGCAGGTATCCCTCTGACATCATGATTTCCATTCCTTTGGGTATACACCCAGCAGCAGAATTACTGGATCATATGGCAGTTCTATCTGTAGTTTGAGAAACCTCTATACTGTTTTCCATAATGGCTGTACTAATTTACAGTCCCACCAACAGTGTAGAAGCGTTCCCCTTTCTCCACATACTCACCAGCATTTGTTATTCTGACCCAAGAACTTTAAGTAGGTTTGCTGGTATAAGGCAGGGAGATGCCCCAGGGGAGTCCTGGAAGCTCCAACCAGCTTCACTGTTCCCTGATAGCTGCAAAGCCCAGTTGCCAAGCCACCGAGGCACTTCTGGTTGTTTTAACAGATAAATCCTCTTGGGAAAATCACACAGAATAGTACTTTCTTTAAAACTTTTTAAAAGGCAAAGAGCTTTTTAAAAGACTATGTCCCCATCTCCTTCATTCTAGTCCCCAGTGAGCTCTTACTCTGATGAACTCAGCAGGAACAATCTGTGCCAGGCATTTGAGACCCAATTATGAACTGCAGCAATTGTGCTGTTGCTGTTATTATTGAGCTTTCCTTGGGGTATATCTTATCTCCCCAATTAGATTATAAACTCTGGGGAGGGTAGGAGCATGTGGAATAATTCACTATATTCAAAACAAGAACACAGTGCAGAGTATGACAGATTCTTGATAGGTTTCTAATGAGTTAATTAATCAGCACTGAGGGTGAAATTAGAACAGAAAATATTTGAAGGTGAGAACACTAAATGATATAATTATGAATGTGCATAATTGATATCACTCAGTCAAACAGAAGCTACATAT
>NW_007782428.1:0-408 GCF_000696425.1 Galeopterus variegatus
AACTGAGCTTGGTAGACTGATAAACTACACTAATAAAGCCACTGGTCTTTTGAAATTCATAGTCTAGTGAGGGAGAATATAGATAAATGAGTAATAAAAACATAAATTAGGAAATGCACTCTGAAGGAAAATAACAGAAGCTATATAATAGGGGCTTTACTTTAAATCAGGTGAGCAGACAAGACCTCTCTTACAGGGATACTGNAGAGTGTGAAGTAAGATGTTGAACGATGTAGGGTCAGGCAGCAGGCTCCAGACAGTAGCGTGCAAAGGCCCCAAGCAGGGAAAAGCTCTGGATATCAAGAGACTGGATATCAAGAGAGGCTGTAAAGGAGCAAACAACGGACAACAGGACAGAGCTGCCTAGAACTGCGGAGGGCTGACTCATGCGGGGCTTTGCAGGCTTCT
>NW_007782428.1:2436-2944 GCF_000696425.1 Galeopterus variegatus
TAAATGCTTCAAAATAAAGAGTAGCTTTTTCCTGTTACCTCACATTTACTGTGTAAGATATTTGTATTTAGGATTTATCAGAGAGCATTTTTTGCTAGTGTCTAAGGAGTTATGCCCTAGTGAAGAATTTGTGGACTGGCTCAATATATAAACACAAGCCAGTCATGTTGGAAACACTGAAAAGTCAATAGGAATATATTTTATCACAACACCTTGATTACAGATGACAGAGTGACTACAAGCATTCTTTGAGTCCAGTACATTTAGGTCTTAATGTTTTTTTACTGTTATAATTGTGTTCCTGAAAACTACGAGGCTTATTAAATGGAGCGATGAACAACCTTCATTGGGGTATTCAGAGTAAGCTTTAAAAATCACAGGTAACAGATGTGTGCTTGAAAAAACACATAAGTTTATTTTCTGACACAAGTATTGTTGCTTAGCAGGACCATTTACAAATATTTTCCATTGGTGCAATTTTGTCATCGAAGAGGCACAATGAACTGTT
>NW_007782429.1:0-2944 GCF_000696425.1 Galeopterus variegatus
CCTGCATGGTCCCAGGCTTTGAAGCAGCCCGACACGCTGGCCGTGCAGAGCGAACACCAGGCACCCTTCTTATAGGGGATGATTGTCTTCCCGTTTACCTCCCAGTTGCCTCTGTGAGAGCAAGTGCCAGAGGTCTGGAAGGGTCTGGCCTTGGGCAAGGCAGGGGTCGGCCTGGTGCCTGCCCTACTGACCCCTTCAGATCCTCTGGCCCAGCCAAGGAATCAGAGAACTGGATGAGACAAGGAGATGTCCTAGGAAAGAAAAGATGACTGCCAAACTAATTCTGGGCATCTTCCCTGAAAGCACGGTCATGCTTCCAGAAAGGGACATCTGCAGAGAACCACATTATGCGTGCATAGCCAGAATCTTCTGCACACTCTCAGTTCCCTCTTTATCCCTCTCCCACGAAGGGTACAGACCAAGGGGTGAAGGCCTTTCAGGTGGGTGGGCGGGTGTTTCACCCTGGGTGAAAGTATCCCTCCCTGTCCCCCAGACAGCCCAGCAGGGGATGGCAGGGCAGCCACGGTCCTTGTGAGGCTTACCCGGGGGAGTAGGCACAGACAAATGCTTCCATCGCTGTTTGGCCCACGGAGCACAGATGCCGCCCACAACCCAGCTGGCTCGAGGTGGCCCACACGAGCTGTGGGAGACAGTGGCTCAGAAACCCTATCACTGACTCACCCACTCCAATCTGGGGGCCAGCAGATAGGCAACGCATGACCAGGGAGGGGGTGGGGGACAAAGCTTTTGCCACAATCTGGGCAGACTGCTCTCTCACCTCTCTGGGGGCCTCAGGAGCAGCAGCTGTGCTGGGTAGGGCTATAAGGATGGGTGGGAGCAGTGGAGGGGGGAGGGGTAGCAGATACCTGAAGGGAGAGGAGATTGTGGATGGATGGAGAGAATGGCAAAGGAAAGACTTGGACATCAAGGGGCTGACGGTAGGTTGCAAAAACGGTGACAACCCTTTGCTTCTTGCTAGAGCTCACTCTTTTAAATATAACTTTGCAGCTCTTTGCAGCAACAGGAGCTGTCTTTTTCCCCCACCCCTTGAAATGAAGGGTACAGACCAAGGGGTGAAGGCCTTTCAGGTGGGTGGGCGGGTGTTTCACCCTGGGTGAAAGTATCCCTCCCTGTCCCCCAGACAGCCCAGCAGGGGATGGCAGGGCAGCCACGGTCCTTGTGAGGCTTACCCGGGGGAGTAGGCACAGACAAATGCTTCCATCGCTGTTTGGCCCACGGAGCACAGATGCCGCCCACAACCCAGCTGGCTCGAGGTGGCCCACACGAGCTGTGGGAGACAGTGGCTCAGAAACCCTATCACTGACTCACCCACTCCAATCTGGGGGCCAGCAGATAGGCAACGCATGACCAGGGAGGGGGTGGGGGACAAAGCTTTTGCCACAATCTGGGCAGACTGCTCTCTCACCTCTCTGGGGGCCTCAGGAGCAGCAGCTGTGCTGGGTAGGGCTATAAGGATGGGTGGGAGCAGTGGAGGGGGGAGGGGTAGCAGATACCTGAAGGGAGAGGAGATTGTGGATGGATGGAGAGAATGGCAAAGGAAAGACTTGGACATCAAGGGGCTGACGGTAGGTTGCAAAAATGGCGACAACCCTTTGCTTCTTGCTAGAGCTCACTCTTTTAAATATAACTTTGCAGCTCTTTGCAGCAACAGGAGCTGTCTTTTTCCCCCACCCCTTGAATCTGGGTGGCCCTGTGACTTGTGTTGGCCAACAGAATCCAGCAGAAGTGATATTGAGCCAACTTTGAACCTAGGCCCCAAAAGATCTTACAATTTCCATTTCCTGTTGTAGAATCATGCTCAGCCACCATGTGAACAAGCCAGGATAGCCCGCTGGAGGCTGAAAGACCTCGCAGGGCAGCAATGAGCCATTTGAGGCCACTCTGGACAGCCGGCTCCCAGCCAACACACTAGCTGATTGCAGTTGCAGTAATGGGCCCAGCCAAGACCAGAGACCCTCCCAGCTGAGCCCAAACCCAAAGGTCACCTGCAGAATCGTAAGCTGCTAAATTTGGGGGTGGTGGCTCATGCAGCAAAAGCTAATGAGTACAGTCTTTAAACTTAGATTTAAAGTCTTAGAATCAGTGACAACTTGGAAACAGCACAAATAATAAATACACAGGAACAGCCAAGCAAACTTTCCAGTAGCCACTAAAAATGACAAGTATGAGACTGGGTTGCGGCCAGGATATGTGACCATGTAGTCATATATGTATATCCAACAAATAGAAAATATTCATTCTTTTTAGGAATGTATGGAATTTTTGCAAACATTTATTCCTCACCAGACCACAAAGCAAGTTTCAGCAAATACCAGAGTCAGTATCCTGCAGGCTACATTCTATGAATTCAAGGCAGTAAATAATTAGAAGTAAGTAAAGAAGAAACATAGTTTGGAAATTTAAACATACACTTCAAAATCAAAAACAACATCATGGGCCGGCCCGGTGGCGCACTCAGTAGAGTGTGGCGCTTGGGAGCGCAGCAGCCCTCCCACCGAGGGTTCGGATCCCATATAGAGACCGGTCCGCTCACTGGTTGAGCGCGGTGCGGGCGCGACACCGAGGGTTGCAATCCTGTTACCAGTCACGAAAAAAGACAAAAAGGAAAAAAAAAAAAACACAAAACATCATGATTGGAAATAGAAAATACTTAGCCCTCAATATAATGAAAACACTAAATATCAAAACTTATGGCATGCAGCTATAGAAGTGTAGAGGGAAATTCGTGGCCTTAAATGCATATAGTAGAAATGAAAAAAGACAAAATTAATGAGCTAAGAATCCACATCAACGAGATAAAAAAGAATAATATAATAAATAAAGTAGAAGAAAAATAATAAAAATAAGAGCAGAAATTAACATAAAAAAGAATAAGGAAAAAACAGCAAAAACAAAAGCTGATTCATTGAAAAGACTCATAAGA
>NW_007782430.1:0-785 GCF_000696425.1 Galeopterus variegatus
CCTTCTAGAAAGAAGCTGTTACATCATTAAAAGATCTATTTCAATTCCATCTAAAACATTAGCAATAAAATAATTTGTTTTCCCTTTTAAATAGAATTGTTTGGAAACTTTTTGGGGGGGGGAGGTTGGTTTATTTCTCATCTGAACATTGTTTTGTTCTGTGACTATTTTTAAACTATCATCAACTTTTAACTGTCTACATCACTTAATTTATATAACTAGTCATTGGAAAAAGATAGAAGGTATAAGAAGCACTGATGTTGAAATTGAAGTAACAAAAAGCATAAAAATGAAAATAATTTTGCCAATATGCTTAAGATTATCTTCACCAAATCCCTAAGTTGTATTCATCTGCTCAACACTCTTATGGGATACATCAGCATATATCTCATATTTCTATGTTAAAAAGGAAAAATATATTGAAGATTATATGTGGTTTAGTTTGTCATCCATTGTCAGTGAAGTCTAGCGATATTAACAACGTGTTATTTGCAGAGAAGTGCTGACAAATATTAACCTGATACTTTCTCTCATATCCTTATTTGTTTATTTATAAAAACAAATCAAATGCACTAAGTTCAAACCTTAAATTACATAATAACTTTTCATTGATTTTTGATTGAGTATAACAAATAGTTAAAAACAATTCTAAATTTTAGTACGCTCTGGTCTCCAAACTAAACACGATATATGTCACTATAAAATTTGCCCCAAAATTATGCTTTTAGGGGCCGGCCCGGTGGCGCACTGGATAGTGCGCCGCTTGGGAAGCGCGGAGGCGCTCC
>NW_007782430.1:2601-2944 GCF_000696425.1 Galeopterus variegatus
TTGCTGTGGGAGATTCAGTAAGAGTAAAGCAGAGTTAAATTGTTAAATAAAATTAGCCTAAATTATACCCTTCAGCACTAGATTTATTATGAACTCAACGCTAGGTATCATTTGTCTCTGATATGTGACCAACTTCAGCTATAGAGTGTTCAAGGCAAACTTCAGTACCTCTTTGACTAGAATGGCAGGCCAGAGACCTCTAACCTCCTCTATTAAATTCTTATAAGGCTTTTTATTAATGATGACATGTGAAACTGAATATTTACCCTAAGTGACAAAAGTGGGACTCACATAAAATCAATCACTTTATTCTGTCTCTCATATACCAGAAACCCCTTACCAT
>NW_007782431.1:0-2943 GCF_000696425.1 Galeopterus variegatus
AAAAAAAAAAAACCCAACTTATAATATATTGACTATTACAAAACTGAGACCAGAAAATCCCATCAAGGTCGTGCTGTCATCACTTCCAGACTCTAACAGGAAGGGATGCCAACTATCTCAGGCAGTTGATCTCATGAGCATAGAGTTACTGCAGCCTCCCTTGGAACCGTGTATGAGAGCATAGTTAGCTTTGCTACTGCAGAGTTCTTTTTGTTTCCAACACAAATATCTATTGTTGTTATTTAAGTCTTATAGTTTTATCTAAGAAATGCCAGTTAGCATCTTTCTCATAATAATTGTTCAAACACATGAAAAGTTACCAAAGTCAATTCTAGTCTTTTGATGACAGATTAGATGATCTTGCAGTCCTGTTACTTTAAAAATCATTATGCTTTTATTCTGCTTCAGACCAACTTTTTCCTTTTATAGAAAAAAAAAGCAGACAAGCATAGAAGATTGAAAATGTTCAAAATAAAAATTATATGGCATGATTCTATTTATATGGGAACTTATAATTTTTAGAAAACATTCACCTGCTTTGCCCTTTTTAATCTTCATGTAATCCTTGTGAGGTGGACATGGTATACAAGTTCCCCTATTTAAAGACGAGCAAACTTAAGTTCAAGGAATTTACTCAGTCAAGTTCATATATGATAAGCTTCAGAGCCAGGGCCAGAACACAGATCTAATACATATTATATTTAGTATATATAAAATATACAGGCTATATTACATACAGTGTATATAAAAATACGTTATATATGAAAGTGGTATATTAGTTATCTATTATGTATAACACATATATATTATATATAACATTATATAACAGATATATACACACATATATATATATAAAGGTTTAGCACTCTCTCCTCTGTCCTGTCATCAAACATGCGCAGTGAGGAAAGCCACACGCTAGGCATATTTGTTTCAAATCCAAAGTCATTAACAGTTAATATCACTAACGAAAGTGCAATAGATTTGAACACCAACTCTGTTCTAAAGCCTGTGCTAGGTAATATGAGAATATAAATAAACATGGTCCTCACCCTTGGGGAATTTAGTCTTGAAGAAAACAAGATCCTGTACATACAAGAAAATTGAATAGCAATAATAGTAATTTATAACTATAAATAGAAGGCCTCACCATTTTAACAATTTCATCACACTAGCCTACAGTATTACAAAACAGTTCATAATAGTATATTAATAAAATCAATTAGGAGGTACTAAGAGCCACCAAAAGGCTCCAAAATTTAAATATTTAACTAATCTTTCTATCAGCTAATTCAGCCATAGAATAGCAGCACTTGGGGAACTAGGACCCCACCCCCAGAGGTTCTGATTCTATGGACCTGAATGGGCCCTGAGAACTTGCATTTCTCACGAGCTCCCAGGTGGTGCTGATGCAGCTGGTCCAGAGCCACACTTGGAATAAACCTAACAGCAATGACTAGTGGGGCATCCAAAACTGTGGGCCAGGGCAGTGTGGCCCCCCAGTGAGAGAGTTTTCTCCCCCGACTAACTGCAGCAGGGACTCGAGAGAATGGACAGTCTAAGCTCCTCTCCACCAGGGCCGCTCGTGCTGCACTGAAGGAAGAGCCCAAGAGCAGGATTCTGCAGCTCAGACTTTTAGTCTTTACTTGGACAAACTGACCTTAATCAGGTCAATTTTCCTCTCCAAGCTTCTAATTTCACACCTGTAAAGCAGCTATACTAACTGCCTTGTCCATATTAGACCATCCTCGTCAGAATCAAGGAAACAAATGTGAAAGTGACTAGTAACTGTCAAGTACTACCTAAGTGCAACAGGTTGAGTTTCAAATTGTCATTAGATATAATAACCACGGATAATTTATTCACCAGTAAAGAAGGGACAAGAAGCACAGACAGAAACTGAGCCATTTGCTTTTTGAAAAATACTTCCCAAATAAAGAAAAGTGAAATAAAATGTGGATTGGATCCCTCAGACAACAGTGTCTGACATTTTGAAGGACTTATGATTAGAACCTACCTGACCAGGTCCATGTAGATAGATATTTAAGGTTCTTTCATAAATATCTTCCTAAAGAGATTCTTCTTCTTCAGTGGAGGTTGGCTCAGAAGAAGCAATTTACTCACCCAGTTTTATTACAGTCAGAAGTGCAAAGCTCTGTGTAATAAGAAAGAGCAGCTTGTCATGGACCCCAAAAGAATGCAAAGTCTTATGAACATTAAAGAGCAGTACTATAAATTCCTTCCAAAAAATACATAGGTCAAATAAAAATAAAAATAAAAATAAAAATAAAAATGTCTCCCCAGTAAAAAATACATAGGTCAGGAGCTGTTCTGGTACAGGCCAGAGAGAGCTCCAGCAGATCAGAGGTGGATCTAATTACAGTATTAGATGGACATGGTTTTTGAACCCTGCTCCACTATTCACCATCTGAGAAACCTTGAGCAAAACATTTATCATTTCTATATTACAATTATCTTAGTTACAAAGTGGGGAAAATAATACTAAATATCAGGGTTGCTATGAGGATTAAGTAAGCGGTTGAATGTTAAGCATTTGGTAACCAAAAATATTAATCCTCTTCTCCGACTCCCTAGATGAATGATGAAAATATTAAATAAAAATAATAAAAATCTAAAGTAAACATCTCAATTCTTATACATCATTAATCTCTACATATAATAACAAATCTACTAGAAATTACTTAAAATTGAGGAAATGATTACTACTTTGTGGTAGAAGGAAAGCTAATATATTTATGACATAGCTGCCAATTTAGTATGTCTCCAAGGCAAATCCATTCTGAGTAATGCCAGAATTTAATAGGCAAGCATTAAAGTAAAAGTACATTTCTCTTGCATATATTTCTCATCTCATATTTCCTGTCATATTTCATATCTCTTCCTACTTCAAATACATGCATAACTGCAATAAAACTAAGCCTTCTT
>NW_007782432.1:0-2943 GCF_000696425.1 Galeopterus variegatus
GTTCTGTGCTGGGGATGGGTGTGTAAGCAGATAACAGTGTTTATATGAAACAAGGGGCCACGCTAGAGAGATGAGCATTTATGGAAGCAAAGATAGTGTCCCTTCCATACGGAGGGGGAGCAAAATTAGTAAACCTCTCACGGGACCAGTTGAGCCAAACCTTGAGGGATAAGGAAAGGTGAGAAGGTCATTCTGGGCCAGGGGAAGAGCTTGAGCAGGGGACTGGAGGAAGGAATGTTCCTGAGCTGTCTCGAGATGGATGAACAGTCCTGCGAGGCTGGGTCAGGGACTGAGTGTGTGGAGCTCTTTGGAGATCAGGCTCGAAGGGGCAGCTGGGCTCACACTTGGAAGGACCAAGCTTAGGAATACAGATTTGATCCTGCAGGCACTGGGGAGCCAGGGAAGGTTGTGGAGCTGCGGAAATGATGGGATCAGCACTGTGGCTCAGAGGACTAATCCATCAGCAAGCACATTTCGAGGTTTTGCTGAAGGGAAGATTTTGCCACCAACGGACACGATTATCACTGGATTTCCAAGGAGCTAGAGAAATCTATCAAGCAGAAATTTCCCAGAGGGGTCTTCAGCATAACTGGGTAAATGGCAGCCACGCTCAGCATCCTTGTCCCGATTCCTTCTGCAGGTGGGTGATGAACATCAGAAGTGGCCCCAGGATACCCAGGAGCTGAGACCCAGCTGTTCTCTCTCCCCACAGGGAAACAGCAGGGGGGCAGGTTTCCTTGGGCCTTGTCCCCTTTGCCCCTGATTGGGGGATGGGGTCTGTCCTTCTTTATTGGCATTGGTCCTGCACCACACTCCCAAGATATTAACTTTCACATCCAGGTCTAAGCTGTCCTGATAGAACCTCCTAGAAATCAGTGGTGAGGCCTCCAAAGTGCCCGGCATCTATTTCTGTGCCCTGTAAGTAAGTGGGATCATTTATTCCTGTCCTCTAATCTTGATTAAACCCACTTGCAAATGAGCCACCAGATAGTAAATCCATGTCCTCAGTCCCCCCTCCCTCCCTGACCCTGCCCTCCTTCTATTCACCCCAAGAATGGCCAATTTAGTTCAGGAGAGCATGGAACAAGCATTTGGAAAATTCCATCCTGGGTCTCCCCAGCTCATTTCCTTCTGCTGCGCACCCTGCTGCCTCCTGACAGTTTCACTTTTAACTCTATTCACATTCTGGAAAGTACATAAGATTTTTAACGTGTGCTTCCTGATGTCAATTCTCCCATGATGAGAATAAGGCTGTAAACACCCATATATTCATACGCCTATTATATAGTCCTCCACGTTTTCAAAGCGGATGAGTGACAACACAGCCTCTCCCTCCCAGGGCTGCCAGGGACTGGCCCGGGGAGTTGGCGCAAGGTGAACGCTGGGAGTCCAAACTTCTAGGTGACCGCCGTCACTACTTTTGGTGTCCCTTCCATGCCTAAATAGGTATATCTATTTCTGGTTGGAACCATCAACATTTACTAGGCTACTCTTAAGCCATGGGAATCAAACGTCAAAAATGGTACTCAGAGAAGGCATAGACCAGGCATCCCCCAAGCCTTTGTCACCCCAGGAAGAAGCATCTTGGGCCTGGCCTGCTGGACCCACACTGGGCTGGGCTCTGGGCAAGGGACACCCTCCTGACAGCTACAGAGTTTTAGAGAAGTTGGGAGAGAGCAGGACACATCGGGCTATTGGTATAGCAGTGGGACTTGGAAGCTTCTGGCCTCTGGGTGGGCAAATGGGCTTTCTCCAGAGGACATCAGACATCAGTCGCCCTCTTTATTGGCATTGGTCCTGCACCACACTCCCAAGATATTAACTTTCACATCCAGGTCTAAGCTGTCCTGATAGAACCTCCTAGAAATCAGTGGTGAGGCCTCCAAAGTGCCCGGCATCTATTTCTGTGCCCTGTAAGTAAGTGGGATCATTTATTCCTGTCCTCTAATCTTGATTAAACCCACTTGCAAATGAGCCACCAGATAGTAAATCCATGTCCTCAGTCCCCCCTCCCTCCCTGACCCTGCCCTCCTTCTATTCACCCCAAGAATGGCCAATTTAGTTCAGGAGAGCATGGAACAAGCATTTGGAAAATTCCATCCTGGGTCTCCCCAGCTCATTTCCTTCTGCTGCGCACCCTGCTGCCTCCTGACAGTTTCACTTTTAACTCTATTCACATTCTGGAAAGTACATAAGATTTTTAACGTGTGCTTCCTGATGTCAATTCTCCCATGATGAGAATAAGGCTGTAAACACCCATATATTCATACGCCTATTATATAGTCCTCCACGTTTTCAAAGCGGATGAGTGACAACACAGCCTCTCCCTCCCAGGGCTGCCAGGGACTGGCCCGGGGAGTTGGCGCAAGGTGAACGCTGGGAGTCCAAACTTCTAGGTGACCGCCGTCACTACTTTTGGTGTCCCTTCCATGCCTAAATAGGTATATCTATTTCTGGTTGGAACCATCAACATTTACTAGGCTACTCTTAAGCCATGGGAATCAAACGTCAAAAATGGTACTCAGAGAAGGCATAGACCAGGCATCCCCCAAGCCTTTGTCACCCCAGGAAGAAGCATCTTGGGCCTGGCATGCTGGACCCACACTGGGCTGGGCTCTGGGCAAGGGACACCCTCCTGACAGCTACAGAGTTTTAGAGAAGTTGGGAGAGAGCAGGACACATCGGGCTATTGGTATAGCAGTGGGACTTGGAAGCTTCTGGCCTCTGGGTGGGCAAATGGGCTTTCTCCAGAGGACATCAGACATCAGTCGCCCAGAGGAGTTTTCTTATCAATCTAGTTTTATCGGAGACTTCATGCCCCTTAGGCCACTAAGTTGAGAAGAGGCTTGAGGGCCTCCAGCGAAGCAGGCCTTTGTCTCCGTGACTGTGAGCCCCACAGGTACAGGGATCTGGACCACACTAAGCATTGTTGAGTGAATAAAT
>NW_007782433.1:0-444 GCF_000696425.1 Galeopterus variegatus
CTTAGGTTTTTCCAGTGAAAACAGTTTAACCCCCTGTATTAGTCAGGGTTTTCCAGAGAGAGAATCAATAGGATATATTGTAAATAAATGAGAGGGGATTTATTAGGGGTATTATCTCATGCGATTGCAAGGAGTAGTCCCATGATAGCCGTCTGTAAACTGGGTGCTGGTAACATGTCTCAGTCCAAGTCCGAAGACCTCAGAACCATGGAAGCCAATCGTGTCCTTGGTGTAAGTCCTGAAGCCCAAAGTTGAAGAAACTAGAGCTCTGATGTCCATGGACAGGAGAAGTGTATCCCAGCTCCAGCAGATAGAGATACTGGTTTACCTTCTTTCTCTGTTTTTTGTTCTCTTGGGTCTCCCAGTGGATTGGGTGATTCCCATCCACATTGAGGATGGGTCTTTCCCACCCAGTCCACTCAGGCTGTCATGCCAATCTCTTCT
>NW_007782433.1:2426-2943 GCF_000696425.1 Galeopterus variegatus
TTCATCTGGAAACCACAGCCAACATGCCCATCATGTACAAAGTCCCTCCTAATTCTACTAGGCTGAGCTGGTCTCTTCTCGGTCTGGATTTCCAAAACTACATAGTAGAAATACTATATTGTAGAACACTTTATTTCCTTACATGTACTGTTTTGTCCATTTGAAGGTGAGCTTCTCCACTGTGGGGCAGGGCTAACCCTAGGGTATTCAGGGCCTGAAGCAAATATTTTTTGTAGGTCTTCTGTCAATATGAACAATTTGAATCACCCCAAATCAGCAAGTATGCACTGTTTTGATGGCCCAGTTGCACATAATTTAATGAAAGAAATACTGTGCTGGCCAGTAGGAGCCATTCACTTTCCAAGTTGTCAGCCCTGAACTGGGGCCAAGACACAGGGTTCTATAATTATGAAACTGGAGCTCCTAGGGCATCTCTCTGACCCTACTGAACAAAGGTGAGAGAACAAAGTAGAGTCTAAAGATGGTAATGGGTTGAGAGATACTTTCTATAAATAGA
>NW_007782434.1:0-722 GCF_000696425.1 Galeopterus variegatus
AAGCCAGACGGAGACATTAGAAGAAAACAAGCCTACAAACCAATATCTCTCATGAACACAAATGCAAAATTATCAAGAATATATTGGTAAATCAAATCTAACAATGTATAAAAAGAAGTATGAGTATATACCACAACCAAGTAGGACTTATTCCAGGTATGCCCGGCAGGATCAACATGAGAAAATCAATGAATGTAATCACCACAGCAACAAACTGAAAAGAAAAATCAAGTAATCATATCAGCTGATGCAGAAAAAGAATTTGACAAAATCCAGTACCTATTCATGATAAAAAGTCTCAGTAAACTAGAAACAGAAGGGAACTTCTTTAACTCAAAAAGGAAAGATGCAACAAATAGTGTTGGAACAACTGGGTAAACATCTGGAAAAATTAATTCTAGTCTATAGCTCATACCAAATACCACAATATACCTCAAATGGCTCAAATATTCAAATTTTTTAAAATTAAATAATTTAACATCAGAAAATATTTTTAAACTTTGAATTAGGGAGGGCCTTTCTAACCAATACTCAAAGCCTTGAAATTAACCCCTCATTGTAAAAACTAAAATAAAAAACTATTTTCAAAATTAAAAGGCAAGATAATTTGGGGGAAAGTATTTAAAACTCCTATCACAAGCAAAGGCTAATATGTAAAAATCTCTTAGAAATCAATTTTAAAATCCCCAAATACAAAGAATATGAACAGACAATGAAATAAA
>NW_007782434.1:2520-2943 GCF_000696425.1 Galeopterus variegatus
CTGATGAATATATACAAGTACAATAACAGTGTAACAAAACTGAGGAGTTTTCCTAAAACCGAAGGGCACTTTAACTAAAGACTGACTTACGATCAAAGTAAATAGTGCATTAGAGCCTTGAAAGAGAATTGTGCAATTTGTAGACACTGACTGCAGGAAGCCTGAGAGATTCATTGCAAATATGGTCTCAGTTCTCCATGCCTCCTTTTATTCCCACCCTTTGCAATGTGACTTTGCAAGCCCTTTCTTCAAAAGGGGAAGTCCATTAATATACCCCGTCAATCTGAGCTGGTCTTGTGACCTTTGGTCAATAGACTGTAGCAGAAGTGACAGTGTGCCAGTTTTAAGTCTGGACCTCAAAAGATGTGTGTACTTTCACTCTCTCTTAAACTTCCGTATTAGTCTGTTTTTGTGTTGCTATAA
>NW_007782435.1:0-580 GCF_000696425.1 Galeopterus variegatus
GCGGGAAAGCCGCCGCGCTTCCCAAGCGGCGCACTATCCAGTGCGCCACCGGGCCGGCCCAATGTCTATTTGCTCTGTTATAAGTACATACACTCCCTGACTTATGATGGTTTGACTTACAATTTTTTGATTTTATCACAATTTTGATGTATTTTAAGTTTTGAATTTTGATAATTTCCTAGGCTAGTAATATGTGGTACATGAGATATTTAACACTGTATTATAAAACAGGCTTTATGTTAGATGATTTTGCCCAACTGTAGGCTAATGTAAGTGTTCAGAGAATGTTTAAGGTAGGCTACACCAAGCTATGATGTTCAGTAAGTTAGGTGTGTTACATGCAATTTCCACTTATATTTTTGAACTTATTGTGGATCTGTCAGAACATAACCCCATTGTAAGTAGAAAAGCATCTATATAGCCAATTCTGCTGTCTTTTGGTTATCATTTATATGGAATATTTTATCCTATCTCTTGATTTTCAGATTATATGTGTCCTTAAAGCTCACGTGAGTCCCTTGTAGGCAGCATACAGTTGGTTTTTTAATCCATTCAGCAACTCTGTTTTTTAATTGGAAAA
>NW_007782435.1:1222-2943 GCF_000696425.1 Galeopterus variegatus
TGTAGGCAGCATACAGTTGGTTTTTTAATCCATTCAGCAACTCTGTTTTTTAATTGGAAAATTTAATTCCTTTACATTTAAATTAATTTTTGGTAGGTAATGTCATCTTGCTGATTGTTTTCTGACTATTTTACAGGTCTTTTCTTCCTTTCTTTCCCTCTTGCCACCTTCTTTTGTAATTTTTCTAATCATATATATAAAAAGTCTGTTTTAAGCTGATAATGACTAAGCTGATTTGACTGCATAAAATAACTCTACACTTTAGCTTTTCCTTCCTCACTTTATGTTATTGATGTTACAATTTACCTCTATTATACATTATGTGTCCGTTAAAAACTTACTACACAGTTAATTTTAATATTTTTCTATTTTAACTTTTATGATAGAGTTAAAAATGATTTATGCACACCATTAAAGTTATGCTATTCTGAATTTTACTATATTCTTACTTTTACAGTGAGTTTTTTCTTTGATATGTGTTCCTGTTGTTAGGTAGCAGCCTTTTGTTTCAACTTGAAGAACACCTTTTAACATTTCTTGTAAGGCAAGTGTAGTGGTGATGAAATCTCACAACTTTTCTCTGGGAAAGTCTTGATCTTTTCTTCATTTCTCACAAACAGCTTCACTGAGTATAGTACTCTTGATGACAGTTTTGTTTATTTTTATTATTTATTAATTTATTTTTATTTATTTATTTATTTTGTAGCACTTTGAATGTATCTTCCCACTCTCTTCAGGCCTGCAAGGTTTCTGCTGAGAAATCCTCTTTTAGTCTGATGGGGGTTCCTCCATATGTGTATAGTTGTTTTTCTCTCAGTGCTTTCAGGATTTTCATTCTCTCTGTGACTTTAAGAATTTGATTATAATGTGTCATGGTGATGATCTTTCTATAATTGATGTAGTTAGGATTCTTGGGGCTTCAGTAACCTGGATTTTTCTTCCCCTCTCCAGAATTGGTATGTTTTCTGTAGTTACTTCTTTAAATAAACTTTCAGCTACTTTTTCTCTGATACTCTGGGACTTCTACATTGTTCAGTTGATGGTGACCCATCACTTCCATAATCTTTCCTTACTCTTTTTTATTCTTTTTTTCTTTTCATTCATCTTACAGAATAATTTCACATGACCTGTCTTAATCATGCTGATTTTTGTTTTCTTATTTGATCAAGTCTGTTGTTGAAGCTCTTTATTTAATTTTCAATTTAGTCATTGTGTCATTCAGCTCCAAAATTTCTGTTTTGTTGTCCTTTATAGTTGTTTTTTTCCCCCTGCTAAATTTCTCATTTTGTTGATGTATTGTTTCCCAAATATTGTTATGCTGTTTATCTGTTTTCTTGCAGCTCACTTAGCTTCTTTAAGATGATTCTTTGTCAGGAAGTTTGTAGATCTCTATTTCTTTAGAGTCAGTTACTGTGCTTTACTTTTATTTCTTTAATGGTACCATGTTTCTCTGATTATTTGTAATCCTTGTGTATGTGTGCTGCTGTCTGCACATTTAAAAAAGTAGGTACCTCTTTTAATCCTTACAGAATGGCTTCAGCAGGATAAACAATTCACCAATCAGTTCGTCCATAGATTCTTGGCAGATCACCTTGTAGGGTAAGCAGGAGGTTTTTTGCTGGCATCCTTGGGGTGGGCTGGCTGTTTGCCTGAGTTAACAGATGAGCAGGTTTAATGTTTAGGTTGAGGGCAGGGGAAGTCTGTCTGCAAGAGCCATCCTG
>NW_007782436.1:0-468 GCF_000696425.1 Galeopterus variegatus
GTTGCGATCCCGTTACCGGTCAGTAAAAAAAGACAAAAAGGAAAAAATAAATAAATAAAAAAAAAAGCTCAAACTGTACCAAAATGTATACAATTGAAGTTAAAATCCTCTCCATCCCAGACCCTCATTCCCAATTTCTGGAGGTAATAATCCCCATCAATGGTTTACATTCTCTTAAGTTGTCCAAGCACGTACACGCACATCATATATACTATACACACTGCTCTGTGGCTTGATCTTTCTATCTTAATAAATATTTTTAACATCTTTCTTCATCAGCAAATAAGGGTGTCCTCATTCTTTTTAATGGCTTTATTAAAATAAATCCGCAGTAAAAATTCTAATTAAAAAATTTTAAAGTTTTGGAGATGGGTAGATATGGTCATGGTTACACAATCCTGTTAGTGTAATGAATACCACTGAACTGTACACTGAAAATGGCTAAATGGTAAATTTTATGTTATGTAT